>NC_142602.1:65247859-65547859 GCF_041222555.1 Hakea prostrata
ACAAATTACATATAGTTTGGTTGAACTTGATTAGCTAGTTTTAAGTTTTCATTTACAAGAATGACCACTCAATGTTTCACTTAACAAAACTAGCTAAAACTGGGTTTGGGTTTACAAAACTAGCCAAGTAGTGATTTTTCATCTATTTGGACATTTTTACCCCTATAATTAAGCATACTGATATGGGGATAAAAATGTCCAAAGGAAATGAAAAATTAGTTACTTTCCCCTTTTGAACAAAATAGTGAATTTCCCTTTTCAATGTGGTTTGTTTTAGGGGTTAAAAATGTTAAAGGAATGAAAATTCACTATTTTGGCTATAGTTTTGTAAACACCAAACTTAGTTTTAGCTAGTTTTGTTAAGTGAAATATTGAATGGTTATTTTTGTAAAAGGAAAACCTAAAAGTGGTTAATCACGTAATTTTCCCAACCCTAATTCATCATTTTCTTTTGTAAACCCTAATTCATCATTGAATCAAAAGAACCTTGGTGGATTTGAACCAACATCTCTTGAAACATGCTCATGTTCCAAGTGCTCTACCAATTGAGCTAGAGATCCATAAAATACAATCAAAGGATCGAAGTTGTGAAACGTAAAAAAAGATAGGGGGAATTCACATTAGTTTAATTAATGAATTGCCAAACACTCATCTAAAATAACAGTTAGAATTCATTAGAATATCTCCATGGGGTCCTGTATATCAATCCTTCTACTTAACTTCCCCTTCCAGCCCCTTTCATTAATAAAAAAGTCAAAGTCACAGCGTACCATTTCTTGAGATCGATCCCATCAGGAAACCCCAGCTTGTTTTTAAGATCTTGCTCAATCTACCAATAGAATTATACCAAAATTTGACAACTTCTGCACACTGTAGCCTACACTGTTATATGAATCTCACCTCATATCAACTACAACAATCCATGTTCTTCAATATTTTTCAAACTAAGAAATACTGAACAGTTGTCTCATTCCATGCATGTCTCATTAATCTTTACCAAAGTATTCATCTCAAATCAATTGAGATAACCCATCTCATATTTCTCAGTGTTATATATTGACTCCAATGACAACCATATCACCTCACAACCTTGAGATTACCCATCTCAGCCCTTCAAAATCTTGAAATCCCTTCCATTGTTAGACACCATAAATCCCATCTCGTATTCCCACATTATTATACATTTACTCCACTACACCCATATCAAAACAGAGAATAAATCAAAACCCACAAACCAGCATGGAGAAAAATTCCTTTTTTCCCCCCCCCCCCCCCCCCCCCCCCCCCCCCCCCCCACCACGCCCACAACCCCCCAACCCCCCCGCCACAAAAAAAAAAAAAAACCGAAAAAAAAAAACAAACACCCAAATAAATTTTTTAAAAAAAAAAAAATAAAATTATAGAGAGAAAATGAAAAGTGATGTAGGAAAATATCACAACTTATTCGATAAATCACAATCAATCTACTATCTTAGTTTAGGCTCTTTTTAGTATCAATTATCATTGTCAATTATGAGAAATTTTCATTATTTTAAATTGTTTGGCATCTATTCTGAATTTTATTTTTATTTAAAATAATAGAAAAACCTCCAAAATCCATAATGAACTTTTTGTCCATTATGGATTATGATGAGAATTTCATTATCTTCATTTGTGTAAGTTTACTTAAAGTTCTATAAGTAAGATGAGGGTAAAATAGTCAATACACATTCTTTTATAACAATCATACTTTTTCCTTCTTTTCTCACTTGTTTACTATCATTTTTAACAATTTTTTATCTTGACACCAAACTTATTTTCCATTTCATAATTTATTTTCGATAAAATTCACCAAACCATTTTTCATTCTTGACCAAAAATGAATTATTGTACTTATTTATTTTAAATAGGCATAATAGAGAATGAGAATTGATACCAAAAAGAGCCTTAATCATGAGAGCCATAGGATTAAATTCCTAGTGCCCGCTTATCGACATGATGTTTTAGAGTGCAACTGACATGGTAATACAATTGTAAAAGGAAGCCAGTACTCGGCTTATATTCTTCTTCTTCTTCTCTGTCTTTCAATAAGACAATTGAACAAATTTTGAAGATCTTCATATAGTTAAACCCCTTCAATGTCACTCGGGAGCTTCAAGTTTGCCAGAAGAAAAATGCCTAATACATAAGAGAAAGGGTGAAAGAGTGGTCGGGGGTAAGCAGAGGAACTACAAATTTTATTGAAATGCATTGAACAAAGTATTTAGTTTCAATCCTTCTGAAATATTTCCAAATCCCATTTTCCAACATACAAGAGCCTATTCTATCAATCCTCTTTCGTTTGTGATAATCTTAGGCCGTGTTTGCTAATTTTGGGATCTCTCACAATGCATTATCATATAAATTTGGAATCATAATAACTGTAATTGATTAATAAGCCTCAAACAAAACACAAACCCTAACTACGGAAGCCAACCCACAGTCTCATTGTTTAGAAAAACCAGGTTAGATGTCAAATAATTCAGCAAATCTCAAACCAAGAGAAATTCACCTAAAAACAAAGCCCCAAACTGTATGCCCGGCATAAATTACCATAATAGTTAGGTGTTTCCTCTTCAACCACGAAACTAGAACTTCTGAGTTACAGGGAAAGTACCTTAACAGAATTGAACGATTTGAACAACGGTGCTTTTGATGAACGATGCCTCTTCACTGTAGTTTCAGGTTTGAATGAGCGATGCAACAGAGAGAGATTGTTGAGCAAAACAAGGTTTGAGCGAGAGATTCTCCCGTGATTCATAACACCTTTGAGCGATCTTGAGAGAGATCGATTGAGATTGAGAGAGAATCGTTGAGATTCTTCAGCGAAGGTTGTGCGAATGGAATGATGCCTCTTTAGGTGTTAGGCTTTTTGCTTTATATTATGATTTTACAACTTTGCCCGCAGATGGCGTCGTTCTTCAGTTGCTCCCCGCATTTTGGACAGAATTACTTCTGTGCCAAATGCCTTGTGCTGAACCAACACACAAAAGTTAAACCGGTTTACCATACATGTTTTTGCTGACTTCTATGCCAAAAGTGGGCAAATGACACAGAATAAGTGTGCCAAAATCGTTACCATACAACCCCTAACACAGTCAATAGCGACAACCAAATGAACACAAAATTGAAAAAGGTAATTCCTACCTATATAAGGAAGAATTAACGTTTAGTTTATAACGGAAGGTGATTAGAAGTAGAAACCCCAAAATCCTTTCCGAAAAGGTAAAATGAAATCAATACCAATGACACATGAGAGTATAATTACAATAGAAGTGAAAAAGACCAACTTCACAATAATGCAAACGAAAACATACAAGGAAATGGAAGAACCAAAAAAAAAATATGCAAAAAGTATTCTACCATTTAATGGAGCCAAATTTGTTTGAGAAGCTTTTGCTGCTAATTAAATTAATATTTGACAACATATGAGATTGGAAGTTACCAAGAAACTCAACTTCGAAATAGAAAATTAAAGATCACAAGCTACCAACGGGGGTTGGTCCAAGTGGTAAGCAGCTTGGTCCGCTTAAGCAAGGTTTCGGTATCGAATTCTTGTGGATGCAAAAAATTACCGCTGGGAGACTCACCCACCACAGCTAGGTGTGCGACGCGGGTCGAACCCCAAACCCGGGTCGGCAACCAAAAAAAAAAAGAAAAAAAGATCACAAGCTAATTAAATTAATATCTAACAACATATGAGATTGGAAGTTACCAAGAAATTCAACTTTAAAATAGAAATTCCCAGTTTTATACACATTCAAGATCACAATGCCGAGATTGTTAGTGAGTGGAAACCATAAAACTTGCATGACCTCTGACACTATCACCCGTGTGACCATGTCTCTATAGAATCCATGACCCAAATAAGCTTATCAAGTTAATTTTTTTAAAAACAAATCAAAATATAAAAGAAAAAGTAGAATAGAAAAGAAAATAAAGCAAATACCTTTCTAGGTTTAGGAAAACCAGTTTATATGAATCAAGTGTTATTTCTCCAAGCTTATCAAGTTAATTTTTTTAAAAACAAATCAAAATATAAAAGAAAAAGTAGAATAGAAAAGAAAATCAAGCAAATACCTTTCTAGGTTTAGAAAAACCAGTTTATATGAATCAAGTGTTATTTCTCCAACCATTGGCAGCTTCAAGAAGGATCAAGAGAATAAGATACTTTATAAACCAGGAAACATCATTGCCTGCAACATTAATCAAATTAAAATTCAAGATTTGCGAAAACAAAACAATATCAATACAAGAAACATAAAAGTATTTGATTCATCTTCTGTAGAAGAGGACGACTTGATCCCCTTACTCCTTATCAACCCTTCTTATTAGCAAAGTCTAGCCATATGTAGTCTTATGCTTGCTGCCCATATATTATTTTTAACAATTCCAGCTCTGAAGTGTCCTTAATGAAAGAAGCATTTATGTACAAGTTATATTTTTATACAATGATGTACATAACTTTGGGTTTAACATAAACATTCAAGATTCTTATCAACAACTTTTTCAAAGAAGTATACAATACAATGGATTGCCGCAATTACAATTATATAATCTCCTCAGCAACACTAACACCCTTAGCTATATAATTTCTTAAATAATGTTCAAGTTTTATAACGGACAGTGCATGTCAATCTTTGAAAGATCATCCATGGTATATCAAGGCCCATTAAATCATGATATTCCAAACCATCTTCATCAATGTCCAACCATGAAGAGATGTTTTGGTTCCCACCAAGGTCATCTGATACAATACCTCCATTGAGCTTCAAATGTGTATCATCAATATCTTGTTCGATCTCTTTAGACCAAGCTTGAACCAGTCTGCTTGTTCTAACGCCTCTTTCTCTGACTTCTCTTTCCTTTTGCTTTACTAAAGAGTGGGATTCCTTACCCAAGAGTGGGTTTCCAAGAGCTTATGTGTCTCTTAAGGAAGCACTGCAATCAACATCATCAATAACACTGGGGAACTGTTGAGATGTTGTATGGATGCAAATGATCATCTTCCTCAGATTCAGGCATATCTAACATTATAACTTTTTCAAACTGTTAATGACTAAAATAGTCATTCTACATCCCCCGGTCTGAACCGGCGGTTGTACGATCCGACCAGGTTTACAACCTAACAAGATCCGACCAGGTAGTTCATGGTAGGACCGACCACACTAAAAAGTCCATCCTGATAGCCGTATGAGATGGCCTCATAAAGGTAGACTCCTACCACCCAACAACTGGAGAAGAGAGTTAGTTAGGTAAAAGGACTCTTCTAAAAGAGTTACTCTCCTATAACAACTCATATCAGGGTTATTCCAAAGGTGACTCCATCACCATACACTATATAAACACCTCTGGTAAACACTAAGAGGTAGGTATTCATATTTCGTGTGATCAATTACTTGAATTCTCTATTGAGTAGTTGAGATCATATTATTGGTACTGACTTGTTCGTCGGAGACGTACCTCGACCCCCCAAGGTCGAGCTCGTATCTTGCAGGTTCGTGACAGGGAAGGACGAGCGAGATTCCGTATCAACAATTGCATCAAAAAGTCATGGTGCGATCAAAAGTGAAGGCTGTAAATCAGAAGGAGGTGGAGGATGATGCTTCGAAGAGAATTCCTCAACCTGAAAAATCGGTAATTCCCGATCAGGTGGAAATTAATTCCGACCAGGTGGAGAAAAATACCGATCAAGGGGAGAAAAACCCCGAACACCCGAATCATGGAGCATTAGCAAATCAAGTTGAGACACTCCAGAAGGAACAAACAAAGCTTCGGGAGGAATTATCCTCCATGAATGAACTACTCAGGATGGCCGTGGGTCATATAATTGCCCCTAATGCAGATCCTAAAAATACTCAAAAAATATTTGAGGGAAGCAAGAATAACCACTTGGTCATTCCTGATCGAACGCCTTGACCATCTCTAGAAGACGGACAAAAGTCAAAAGAGAAGGTAGGCAAAAAATCCCGGGCATCTGAGAAAGAAATTCCAAATAAAGATCCTCTGTTCAATGAAGATCATGATCGAGGAAGTAGCAACGATCCTCTCAAAGAACCAAAAAACAAGAGAGTTGAGTCCGGACCGAGCAAGCGGGAAGATCGTTTGAGCAAACAAATCAAAGAGTTAGACGAGAAGGTAAACAAGTTAAACGATCCAAAGAAAGAAGAGCTATATGCTTTTCTAAAAGAGGATCCTTTCATCCAAGCTATCTCTGAGGCGGAAATACCAAAGAGCTTTAAATGCCCAACTTTCATACTGTTCGACGGATCACAATGTCCAAAACATCACATCACTCGCTACAGATCGACCATGTCAATCTATAAGAATAATGAGGCAGCCATGTGCCAAAGTTTTGCAGCCTCTTTAACCGGTTCCGCATTGGACTGGTTCTTGGCATTGCCAAGCGGTTCGATTATGAGTTTCGATCAACTAGGACGAGTTTTTGTGCTGCGCTTCCAGGGAGGAGTCGGATTAAAGAAAAGAGAAGATACTTTGTTTGGTATAAAACAAGGTAGAATGGAATCTATCCGAAGTTTCCTTCAAAGATTCAATAATCTTACCATGCAAATTGAAAGCATGGACAAGAAAATTGCCTTTCATGCATTATACCAAGGAATTACTCATGAAGGATTGCTAGAGCGACTGCTCCAAGATATGCCAAAAACATATGCGGAACTGAATGAAAGATGTCATAAACAAGCAGAGATTTCGGAAACCATAGAATCTCGAAAAAGAGAACCAATGGCCGAAAGAAGAGGCAGTCGAGAAAGGGCTCAACCGACCAGGATGTTAGGGATAAGCTCTACCAAGAAAGGTCGAGCAGAATCTCCAAAAAAGCAAGAGATTAGTAATCTTCCACCACTGAATACAAGAATATCCGAAATCTTGATGCAAATAAAAAATCAAGGACATATGAAGTGGCCGGATAAAATCCGAGCACCGCCAGGAAAACGTGATAAACGAAAGTATTGTGAATATCACAAAGATTACGGCCATTGGACGGACGATTGCAAAAATCTAAAGACGGAGATAGAAAACTTAATCTCTCGAGGACACTTAAAGAAGTATATCCAATCTAAAGAAGATGGCCGACCACAGGACAACCGTATCCCGAAGAGAGAAAGGTCGAGCCACAGGGAAGAAAGAAGAAGTCCGGCCAAACGCCGACCTGAGGCGGATGAAAAACAAAGAAAAAGATCTCCAGTCTATACTGTATTTGGTGGTTCGACAGAAGAATCAAATCGACAAGCAAAAAGAAAAGTACGATATATTGGGAATACTGAAACCCATAAAAACATATCTACTGAGCCAATAATTTTCTCTTCCAAGGATCTACGGGATATCACAATCCCTCATGATGATGCCTTGGTAGTCAAAATTCTCCTGGAAGGAATTGAAATTCATAGAGTACTGGTGGATACTGGATCGTCAGCAGACATACTATCTTTAGACGCGTTCAAAAAGATGAAACTAAAAGAAAACATGCTCGTCCCATGCGAAACCCAGCTTTATGGTTTCACGGGATCATCAACCCGAGCAGAAGGAACGATCCAATTAGAGCTACGGATTGGAGAGCACCCACGAGATAGAATCATACAGACTAATTTTATGGTCGTACGAGATTTATCAGCATACAATGCAATCATAGGACGACCAACCCTCTGTGCACTTGAAGCAGTGGTTTCCTCGCTACACATGAAGATGAAATTCCCGACCACTGAGGGAATTGGAGAAAGTGTAGCCGACCAGAAAAGTAGCCGGCAAAGTTACAACGACTACATGCGGAAAAAGAAAAGAACGAACTCGACCATGACCATTGAAGTCAGGGACGACCGTGATGAGGAAACTTTGCAAAGAGCTGAACCAGTGGAAAAGCTAGAAAGAATCCACTTCAATCCCGACCAGAAGGAGCAAGGTACCATGATCGGTTCCGAGCAAGAAGCAGACTTCAAATCAGAACTCACTGAGTTTCTAAAAAAGAATTCTGATGTTTTCGCTTGGTCGGTTGAAGACATGCCAGGGATCGACAGGGAGGTAGCTGAGCATAAACTCTGTATTGATCCACAGGCAATTCCGGTTGTTCAGAAAAGAAGAAACTTCGCCATTGAAAAACATGAAGCCATTCGAATCGAAGTGCGGAGCTAAAACAATCTGGGCATTATAAAACGCACAGACCACCCGCAATGGCTAGCTAATGTGGTAATGGTCAAAAAAGCAAACGGGAAATGGCGGATGTGTACTGATTACACAGATCTCAACAAAGCCTGCCCAAAGGATCACTATCCACTACCAAGAATCGATCTTCTTATAGATGCAACGGCAGGACACGAAATGCTCAGTTTCATGGATGCATATTCAGGATACAATCAGATCCTTATGCATCCTGAGGACGAAAAGCATACGGCATTCATGACTGATAGGGACATCTATTACTATAAAGTAATGCCTTTCGGTCTAAAAAATGCGGGAGCAACATACCAAAGAGCGGTAAATAAAATTTTCAAAAATCAAATTGGTCGAAATATGGAAGTATATGTGGACGACATGTTGGTGAAAAGCATCTCAAAAGAAGATCATCTATCCGACCTGGCAGAAGTATTCAAAGTACTCCGAAAATACAAAATGAAGCTCAATCCTGAAAAATGCGCTTTCGGGGTATCTTCGGGAAAATTCCTTGGGTTCATGGTATCCCAAAGAGGAATCGAAGCTAATCCTGAGAAAATCAGGGCAATTTTGGATATGAAAGCACCCAAAACCATCAGAGAAATCCAATGCCTAATCGGGTCGGGTGGCAAGACCGAATAGATTTATTTCTAGATCGGGGGAGAAATGTCTGCCATTTTTCAAAATTTTAAAGCAGGTAGCAGGTCAGAAAGGAAACATCTGGAATGATGAATGCCAGGGAGCATTTGAAGACCTAAAAGACAAACTATCTCGACCACCCTTGCTTGTTATGCCGACCAGAAAGAAGGAGCTACAACTATATTTAGCTGCTTCGTCGGTAGCGGTTAGTGCAGTCCTCGTACAAGAAGAGGGTAACATACAGCAACCTGTCTACTATGTCAATCATGTCCTGAATGATGCCGAGACTCGCTACCCAGAAGTGGACAAACAAGCCCGGGCACTGGTTATAGCAGCCAGAAAACTCCATCCATATTTCCAATCTCATCCCATTACAGTGCTGACGAATTTACCACTCAAAAAAATTCTTCACCGACCAGACCTGGCCGGAAGGATGGTGACATGGGCCGTGGAATTGAGCAAACATCAAATAGAATTCAAACCCTGACCAAGCATCAAAGCTCAATCCCTGGCAGACTTCATCGTGGAGAAACAAGAAACAAGTCAAGAGGAGAACGAGCAAGGGGTAGAATCGATCAAAAGATGGACTCTGTTCGTGGACGGATCGAGCAACTCGCAAGGAAGTGGAGCAGGCCTATTAATGAAGAGTCCTGGGGGATTTGAAATAAAATATGCCCTTCGCTTCAAGTTTAAAGCATCCAACAATGAGGCTGAATATGAAGCTATGTTAGCAGGACTCAGGATGGCCAAAGCTCTAAGCATTCAACATCTGGAGATTAAAAGTGATTCATAGATGATTATAAATCAGGTGAAGGGAGTTTATGGAGCCAAAGAAAAAAGGATGGAGAAATACCTGAACCTGGTCAACAATTACAAACAGCACTTTAAAGAGCTAGAAATAACTCAAGTACCAAGGGTTGAAAATGACCAGGCTGATTCATTATCTCGCTTGGCTACGGAAGGAATGGATGTCCAAGCACCAGTGATCTACCTTGAAGAGCTTGATAGCCCTAGCATAAACAAGGTCGATCACATGCAAATTTCAACCGAGCTGGGGTGGATGGAACCGATCATACATTATCTTGACAATGACCAACTCCCAGAAGACCAAAAAATTGCTCGGGCAATAAGACAAAGAGCGGCCAGGTTCACGATCAGGGACGGACTATTATACAAAAGATCCTTCTCCCGACCACTTCTAAGATGTTTGGGACCAGTAGAAGCTATAAATGTATTAAGAGAAGTTCACGAGGGAACCTGCGGATCCCACGTAGGTTCCCGAACACTCTCTAATACAATTATACGCCAAGGATTCTTTTGGCCGACCTTAGAAAAAGATGCTAAAGACTTTGTTAAGAAGTGTGACAAGTGCCAGGCACACGCAAAAATCTCCCATACCCCCGCAGTTCCTTTAACATCAACTCTATCCCCAATACCCTTTGCAAGGTGGGGAATAGACCTGGTAGGGAAGCTACCTAAAGCATCGGGAGGAAGAGAATACTTGGTAGTGGCAGAGACTACTTTACAAAGTGGGTAGAAGCTGAACCCCTTGCAACTATCAAGACCGAAACGGATGAAGCGTTTTGTCAAGCATAACATATCGTACAAATATGGAGTTCCAAAAATATTAGTAACCGACCATGGAAAGCAATTCGAGAATGCAGGCATTCTCAACATTCTCGCAAAGAGCAAGGGATTGAGCATAGATTTTCTTCAGTAGCTTATCCCCAAAGTAACGGCCGGTCGAGGTTACTAATAGAACCATGCTCGACGGGCTCAAGAAAAGGCTCGACCAGCTAAAAGGGAGATGGGTAGATGAACTTCCTAGTGTACTGTGGTCGTACCGAACAACTCCCAGGACGACCATGGGAGAATCTCCATTCCGACTAGCATATGGAGCAGAAGCTAGAGTCCCAGTAGAAATCCAAATTGGATCACTTCGAGAAATAGAATTCGAAGAAGAGGCAAACATCGAAGGAATGCGAACCAATCTGGATCTGATTGACGAAGTAAGGGACAAAGCCCAGTTCCGTCTTGAAGAATATCAAAGAAGAATAGTGACATATTATAATGCCAAGGTTCGAAATGAACAATACTTGCCAGGCGAACTGGTACTTCGCCGAACAGCTGCTTCAGATCCGACCAATCAGGGAAAGTTGTCCCCCAATTGGGAAGGACCATACATAGTCATACGACAAGTCGCTCCCGGAGCATATCATTTACAAGATCCGGAGACGAGCGACAGGATCCCTCGATCATGGAATTCGAACAATCTTAGGAAATACTATCAATGATAATAGTATCTGAGAAAGTCGTAAACACGACAAATTTTGAGCGTTTTATTTTTGCCATCTATTTCAGTATGTAGACAACATGGGAGATTCATAATCCCAAGAAGTCATATTAGTTTTTATATATAAATAAAGACATTCATACAAATTATTACTCAACTTCAACATGACGTTCAAGAAAAAGACCCGAAAATCTCAGGCAGAAAAGACCTGAAAATCTCAGGCAGACAAGACCTGAAAATCTCGGGCAGACAAGACTTGAAAATCTCAGGCAGAAAAGACCTGAAAATCTCAGGCAAAAAAGACCTGAAAATCTCAGGCAGAAAAGACCTGAAAATCTAAGGCAGAAAAGACCTGAAAATCTCAGGCAGAAAAAAAAAACCTAGGCAAGAAAGACCTGAGATTCTGAGGAAGGACCTACGAATCTTAAGGCACAGAAGACCTAAGATATCACTTAGGCAGAAAAAGACCTACACTCAATAGGCAATAAAGACCTAACATTCCTTAGGCACGAATACTTCAAAAGACATACCAAGTTATCATGCCCGGGAGGTAGGGGTTATGGACGAACAGATGTTGACGAACACCTATTTAGTTCATGGCCGAACAAACGCTACTATACCGAACAACATGGCTTGGAATGATACAAGCACATGACAAGAACGAGCATATATACCGAACAAAGGTACTCTCACGACCAAGTAAACTTGTACAGAGGAGGGGAATATGCCAGAAATAACACATAGACCGAACAAGTACACTTGGAAGAAAATACAAGTTGACAAACAAAAATTTACATAGGCAAAATAACCTATGATAAATTATCTATTACAAAGTCATCATTGTTTAAAGCTGAACAGCAACAACAGATTGCCCAAAGTAAAAATAAAACTATTCAGCAATTACATCATCCGAGTTGATTTGCTCGGCAGGCTCGGTGCTCGGCATGGGACCGGCTTCATCTTCCTCCTCAGGGGCCGGCTCCCAGTCGGAGTCAAGAAAATCCTGAACGGGCACATCCTTGCAACTCTTTCAACTCAGTAGGAGCCATCCTATACGGAGCTTTAGATACCGGAGCGGCACCAGGGACGAGATCAATAGAAAACTCGACATCCCTGTCTGGAGGCACTCCTGATAGATCATCAGGGAAGACATCAACAAAGTCGCAGACAACCCTGACTTCATCGACTCTTTTCTCCACTATACCCTTGCCTTCAGATGAAGCATCATCCACTAGGGCATAGACTTGCATCAGTGCAGACAGCACCTTCTTACAAACCCTTCTCTTTTCACCCTGAAATTCAAAGACCGGACTTCCACAAATATGGAACTGAATCTTCTTTGAGGAACAAAGGAACACAGCTTTGTGGGCTGTCAACCAATCGATTCCCAAAATAACATCGAAGTCCTTCATGTCAAGAATTACAAAATTGGCTTCCAAGTTCTTCTCACCAATCAACACAGGACATTTAGATAACCCCTTATCTAGTTTCACAATAGGACCAGTAGGTGTACTAATCAATAAACAACTAGACAACTTCTCGGGGATTAGGTTAGTCTTCTTGATGAATGCGAGATGACATGAACGAATGAGATGCACCCGTATCAAATAAGACAAATGCGAAATAGAAGCAACTAACAATGTACCTGTAATCACTTCATGGCTTGGATCCCGCTCAAGACTTGGAAATACTGAAAACTCTACCAGGAGGGAGGAGCAGGAGCACTCTTCACCATCGGGGCGAGGCTGCTTTGGGCGGGCCGCTCCGGACAGCACGAGCGAAATGACCAGCTTGTTTGCGGTAGAAGCAAACAGGATTGCTTTGGATCCAACGGGGGTGGCTACAACAGAGGGCTTCGAACAAAAGGCCTTGCACTTGCACTTGCACTTGCTGGTGGTCGGTTTCCGCCATACTGTCTAAACTGGCCGGGCTGCTGAAAACCCGTGTTCGACCTACACTCTTAACTCGAAAGGTAGGAGTGGGGTAGGGTGTAGGTCTCACAAAACGACGGTCATTACGATCCACCAAACCAGAATTCCTTGATCGCCAGGGCTTTTGCACACGAGCACTTTCCTTCTCTGTTTCTTCCAACTTCTTCGAGTTCTCGCACCACTTGAGCATAGCTCACAATAGGCTGGACTGTGAGGTAAGCTTTAATGGCGGGGTGCAGTCCTTTGAAGAACTTCTTCGCTTTGGCGAGGTCATCCTTCGGAGAATCGGAGCAAAGAAATGAAGCTCCTCGAACTTCATTTGGTACTCCAACACAGACAGAGATCCTTGAGTAAGAATCATGAACTCAGCTTCCTTCGCATCTTTTACCGCCTCGGGAAAGTAGTTCATACAAAAAGCCTCTTTAAACAGCTCCCAAGTTACAACTCCTGCATGCAAACCTTCCAAAACAGGCCGAGTGGAGATCCACCATGCATCAGCTTCTTGTTGTAACTTCTGTTCAGCAAACATAATCTTCCGAGCTTCCGAGCATTGCGGATGTCGGAAAGCCTTCTCCAACTCACGAAGCCACTTGTTAGGAAACAAGGGGTCCTTGGTAACTCCAGTGAAAGTGGGTACTTGCATCTTCGAAAAACTCTCCATCGAAGCGAGTATGAGGAGTTCCGACTAAATCTCCCGCATTCGGGATCGCGGCATGAGGATTCACATTAGCACCAGCCCGGGTCTCATTATGCGAGTCATGAAACCCACCAACATCTGGTTGAACCGAGCCGCTTGTCGCTGCATCATATTGCCCATAATATTGGCAATATCTCGGAAACTTCCAACATTCGGGGCACCAGGTATCTCATGAGTACCCTGATCAACATTTGGTATCTCACCACCTCCATGAGGTATTTCACCACCACCATGAGGTATTTCACCACCTCCTTGACCACTGGATTCACCACGCCCACTTCTCAGAGTAACCATTCTGCAAAACCGAGAACATCAAAATACCGAATTTCGAAGTTTCAACATAAACCACAAGTCCAAATGATTTGAAAACTTAAATCATGCTCAAATATATCCATATAGTCATCAAACAATAATCCATAAGGCAAAAATCACATTTTCCAAAAATTCAACAGCAAATGAGGTCTCGTGACCATTGGTCGAGTGATTGGTCGATCGACCCGATCGACCAATGAGTCGACCAATGCGCGACGCAATGCGAAAATTCGCATTATAAGCCTCATTTTCACATTCCAACCTCATTCTAACTTCTTCCAAAGGTGAGAGAGCTCTAGGGAAAGTCTCCAAGAGTTCTCACAAGTGTTCTTGAGGTGATTTGGTGCTTCAACAACAACACCACAACACACAATCATCACAAACAAGGTAAATCTCTTATTCTTTCTTCCATTTTCATCTTCTCATGCTTGCATTTCAATTAAAACCATGCTTTACTTGTATCCAATGCTAGAAATCATGCTTAGGAATGCTTAGAAACATATTCCCTAGGTTTTAAACACAATGCCATGCATAGACAACAAGTTTTAACATATTGGTGTTCATCTCGCAATGTTTTATACCGAAATCGATATCTTTAGAAAAATTCCGTTTTCTCTCAAACCGCTGGAAATTTTCGCACGAGATCAAATGCTACATGCTCAAGATGACATTGTAGATAGGTCCATACAATTTGATTAAACCAATTTCAACTTTTCAAAAATCCAATTTTGACCTAAATTGCAAAATCCCCAAATTTCCTTCTTGCTGAAATTTTCGCTTTAATCCAGGTTTTCGATCGATTTTCATCAAACGAACTTCATAAACATGAAATTCCAAATATTGCGCACATGCTAGTATGTTCAAATCAAATTTCCCCCAAATTTGAAATTTTCCGAAAAATTACGAAAATACCCTTTTGGCTCAAATCTTAAGGTAGCACTAAGCTGGAATTGTCTCTTGTTTCTTTCCACGGATATCCACTATGCGAGAGGGGAGGGCGAGGACGAGGTAGAGGTCGTGGTCGCATTGTAGGTGCTCTTAGGGGCAGAGGTCGGGTTCCTTCGAGCCTAGACGGGAGGTTAGGAGACCGGACATGTTTGACACACCTCGGGCCGAGTTCTCCGTACGAGGCCTACTTCGGTGCTTGCAATATCGAGATGGGACGTCTACTTCACTTACGCCAGCTCGTAGCCTTTAGGATTCGGCAGAGATTCGACACATTGCGGTGGACTCATCTCTTCACCGAGGATCTGCCGGTATACCCGGAACTAGTGAGGTTGTTCTTCAGCAACCTTACCTACACGTAGGAGGCTCGAGGCCAAGGACATCCGCTTAGACTTGTCCTCGGGAGCGGGGTCTTCCGGACTCGGATTCGCTTCTCCACCCGGACACTTGGCTGAGATCTTGCGGGTTCCTTACTATCCACGGCGGTGTGTGTGGATACTGCGAGGAGCGATCCTGGACAGCCATCTAATGCCGTACGAGCTACGCGAGATATGCTCTACGCTATGGGATAGCCGTCGATGCTTCACTCCGTGGACCAGCGGACGGATGACGGATTCTGCACGGATTATCGGTCGCATAGTCGGCCGAAACATTATGCCGAAAGCGGACATCACCATCGGGTCACGGTGATGGAGGCCTTGGTCATCTACCGCATCTACATGGGCTTCGAGATCGATCTCTCCTACATCATTCAGCAGGTCATCTTGGACTTAGTTCTGCGGCCTAGCATGCGGAACCTTTGCTATGGGAGGCTACCGACTTTGATCTTCGGGCATTTCGGGGTGAGTTTCGAGGATACACCGGTGGACACCGGTTCACGGGGATACTCTATTGGGACTCGGACCATTCGTCGGATGAGACTACGGTGGGTCGAGAGAGATCTCTGGTCCGGAGGGTGAGGATGATGATGAATCGAGAGGATGAGGATCGGGGTTCGAGGAGGATGGAGGAGAGGATATCGGTCCCGATAGTGATGATCAGGCCGGAGATGATGCGAGATATGCACGAGGGCTGAGCCCGTGCATCACGAGTTTCCTTCATCACACTTCGAGGCGGGTGGCCCTTCACATGCGGTTCCGGAGACTTCGGATCTTGGAGCACGGATGAGATCGATGACTTCCATGCTAGAGAGGATGGAGGTCGAGACGGGAGCAGATGTACGAGAGGATGGAGTCACGACGGGATAGGATAGAGCATCGGGTGACTCAGCTAGCGGAGGAGTTCGAGCATACGAGAGATCGAGAGAAGATCACCTAGATAGACCGTACCCTAGGATTTCCATTTATGCATTTCGGATGTAATCGTTGTAAAAACTTTTGAAATTAATGAAGTTCATTTTGTTTCACTTAATTATTGTATATTATGCACCTTTCTTTTCCTTGCATTAGTGACATTTGTTCAAGTATAATTATGGTATGTTATTCTGAAATGTTCTGTTATGCCTCAAAGGTTAAGTTTCTAATTCAGTGTTCTATTATTCACTTCTAAGAGTAAAAGAGTCATTTCAGATCAATGACTCAGGAATGTTCAGTTGTTGTCTTTTGTGGTTAGGATCTCCTCGAACCTTGGGCTCGATACCAATCTGTCACGTCCTCCCCAGCCGGTACCCTATCCGGCATACCCGAGAGTGTGATCCACAGCCCGAAGATCAGGTATCGAGTGATCAACCTCCCACATAAACAGTAACATAATCATGAACAATCATAATAAAAGTGCGGAAGATAAACCATAGATCCAATAAGGAAAGAATGAATCTTAAATAAATCAGAAAGATAGTTATAATTAGAGTATCAAACAGATAAGTAAAGTGAGGCAAAAATCCCACTTTACAACCAGAGGAAAAGTAGCTCTAAAAGATAATAAACTAGACAAAATCTAATCCCAGTAGCAAGTACATTGGGTAACTAAATTGTTCTCCACTTTATAGACAACATCCTTATAAGTGTAAATCTCATAAATAGCACAAGGACGCTTCCACTCAATGGTCGGACTAAGCATCGTACGGAGCATAACCACTCGCGGGATCTTCAGTGTAATTGTGGTAACCGCAATCACCTTCCTGGAGATATGCCTCTTCGCCTTGCGCTTCTTCATAGGGACCGTCATAGTACTCAGTACCTGCAGGATAGTCTAACAAACATTGTACAATAAAGGAATGAGTTTCAAAGAAACTCAGTAAGGCAGTTAAAATCCATAATAACATAAATGGCAGAATTTCCAGAACAAACATAAATGCAATATGACATGAGACAAACAATGAATGAATGAATCTAACTCTATGTATGCTGGTCTCTATTGGCAGACACGCTTTAAGTCATAGCACCGTACTTCTTTAGGAAGGTCCGCTCACATCCTCAACCATTTAAGATATCTTGGATTCTCTCACGGATCATTTCACCGGTCTTGAGCAGCCGATTGGTAATGGGTCCTTCATCCCTCAGGACAAACCATGGCAGGGGGTTAAGTCAACACACTCTCTCACAACCATTTGGCATAAGTACTGGCGCATGTCAGGGTAAAACCTAGCCAAATGCAAGTCTTCTACTTAGTTACATCAAGTCAGATCCAGATACGTCCATTCCTCGTCCCTGACGATCCTTTCCGGTATCCTTCGCACTAGAGTCCTCATAGTCCCTGACTACGGACTCATCAACCCTATTGATCATCCACATATGGTAAACGGGAAGCTCTCACGTCCTCTCACGGGTTGGTTACCGGTCTTAAGCGCCCGTGAGCCCAAGTCTAACCATATGCAACCCTACCAATAAATGGCCCCCACAATGTGATTCCTGTCCTCTCACGGGTTGGTTACCGGTCTTGAGCGCCCATGAATCCCCATTGCTACCACGGGTCGTTCGGTCTCAATACCCCTCCGATTAGGGTCCGACATAACAGACATCCTAGCCAAACACTACTAGACAATCCTAGATATGTCATCCAACAGTTTAGGAAGGTGTCCAGAGGGCATCTCCGGAAACATCCCATAATATTCCCGTAGTAGTCCAAGGACAGAAGTGTCAAAAGGACACCTCTCCTTTCCAAACCATACTTAAGCATACACATGCATCAATTCATATCATCACATATATGGTAACTTCATATATGGAAAGAAATCAATAAGTACAATCAACTTGTATATAATTGGTAAGTAAATCATTCATGAATCAATTAATCATAAACAAGTAATGCTACTGTAATCAAAGTTATACAACAGTAGTATATCATTGTAAGAATCTAATTTAGGAAACATGTCAATGATATTCAAATATAGAAACTAGATTCATGCTATCTATGTAATTAAGGAAATAACCATCCTTACCTTTTATAACTCGCAAAGGAATCCTAAGAAGTCAAGTAAGATCTTGGCAAACTTGAGAAGAAGGTCCTAAACAAGTATATACAACATATTAGGAAAGATCCCTAACATAAAAGATACCAAAACATCCAACACGGACCAATTCCCGAGTTGCTTTGAACTCATTGGTCGAGTGGATTGGTCGATCGTCCAGTCGACCAATCAGTCGACCAATGCAGACAGTAGCCTAGAAAAAACAGAGTTTTAAGATATGAAATCCGAATTTGGTGGTTCAAAAGGGTACTAATCAAGGGGTAAACTACATCAGTAGTATTCTAACATATAGGGGACCTCAAAACACTAATCAAATCAAGACATCAAGATCCAAATTAGGAAACAAAAAGTTACCATAATTAGATCAACCATGGATCTTGATGAATTCGAAATAGAAATCAAAGACAAGAACAATAGGAGGATGGATCATTGCTTCAGGTAAAGGTATCATGAAAACATACTTAGATCTTCAAGGAAATAGGCTTAGAAGCATAAATCTAAATAAGGAAATAAAACCTACCATATATGTAACTACCATGATTCATGAAGAACACATAGTATGGTAGAAGAGAACAACTAGAGATTGATAGATCATGGATCATGAAAAGAAAACACAGTAATTAACTACTAACATGATCAAAATAGAAGATCCAAGGAGATCAGAATTCAAATCAGAAGTTTAACAAGGTTAGATCATGGTTTGATCATGATTCCTTCAAAAGCTTGCAATGATCTTGGTTAAGATCATTGTTCTAGCCTCTAATCCTTAGGATGATCATGAGAACAAGTCCAGAGATGTTTGCAACAGAGAATGCAGCATCTCCTCAACTGTCTCAACTCAAAAAGGAAAGAAAATACAAAGATGGAGGAGAAGAAGAGAGAGTAGACATACCTTTTGATGCAAAAGGAAGAGTTTCGACGAAGATCCGTCAAGAAAACACCAAGGATGCAAGGGAGATGACTTGCGAGAGGTCTTTGGTTCGTTCCAAAGAGTTTGGAGGCAGCAAATACGAAGTGGACTCGAGATTGGACTTAAATAGAGCAAGAAAAACCTAATTGCCAAAGACAGCACTCATTGGTCGAGTGGATTGGTCGACTGGCCTAGTCGACCAATGCTGACAGCAAATCCTAAACAGGGAATTGAAGGCCCAGATCAAATCCAATCCTAAAGGGGTTTTGCACACAAGTCAAGTGACTTACCTAATAGGTAGAAATGCCTTCAAACCAAGATAGAGAGCACTCCAAGTCCATCAACTAATCTGATCTTCATCAAGATTCAGTTTCCATAAATAGAACTTCATCATCAACTCTCATGGATTCAAAGCCAGACACCAAGTCCTCCACTGGGATGGCCCAAAGCTGACTTCTTACTTTACTCCGGGTCATCCCCCCCCCAAAAAAAAAAAACCCCCCCGAACAAGAGGAAGCCGGGTTTTAACGTCACCCCCCCAATTCCCCCCCCCCCCCCCGGTAAAACCCCCCCCCACCCCGACCGCAAAAGAAGTTAAAAACAAAAGACAATAAATATGGAAAAAGGAAAATCTTGATCGGGAAGAAGATACCTTGTCATCATATCTTGAGTGCCAGAGGAGCCAACACCTAACAAAAATTTCTAGTCGGCAGGAAGAGTGACTCCCGGCAACCAATCCTTAGCCACCTTGGTTCCATTCTTTTGATTGCTCAAAACATGTGAGGACGAAGTAAGCGACCAGGAAGGTTTAAGCACGAGAGAAGATACTGTGGCAGCTTCAGAAACAGAGGGTAATACATCCCCCTCAAGTGAGCCGGCCATAAATGACATGGGAGCTTTCTTTTTAGCCACCCGAGGAGGCAGATCGGATTCACTTGAGGGCCTCTTTTGGACTGCAGAAACAGAAGTCTGCTTCCCTTTAGAGCGATTCCGATCAACCTTGGTCGGAACCCTGTCCTCGGCTTCAGCAGCATCTTTCTCAGCAGCCTCGGCAACATTACGATTAAGCCTCACTGCACAAAAAAAAAAAAAAAAAACATGTACACACTGTCAATCCCGAACTGGATGACTTGGTCTATAAACCAAAATAAAAAGAAGTACCACTCACCGGGAAGGAACCCCCAATGACGCAAAATATTGGGGTATTCCAGACAGTACCCGTGAACGGCAAACATGTTTTTATCTTCAGAGGGAAGATTGCAAATCTTCTCCCTAGCATGCTCCTCGGCCGAAGTCAGCAAAGGAATGTCATTTGAGCCCTGAAGCGGTCCTCGGACCCAGTAGATTGGAAAAGAAGGTTTGGAAGGAGGTCGGACAAAAAAGTATTTGGGACGCCACCCTCTGGTGTTGGACGGGAGGGTTCCAGTCCCGACGAAATTACCTTCCCAACCACATTGGGAAGCTGTTCGTTTTGACAAGTAAAACCACCCATCCTGCTCTTGCTTTTTGGTCATAAAAAAATGAAGGAAAAGAGCTAGAGATGGTCGGACATTAACCTTCTTCCCCTGGCAAAAACCCCAAAAACAAATGACATTTCTCCAACTGTTTGGTACGAACATTCCAGGGCACATACCGAAATGGACACTAATTTCTCTGAGGAGAGGGTGGACGGGAAGACGAAATCCACTCCTTAAAGCATCTTCATAAAGAGCAAATTCTCCAGGCCTTGGAGAATTTGCCCGTTCATCAGGGCTCGGGACACGAATGATATGATCGGAGGGGATGTCGTATTTTTGACGCAGTCTCTTCGGTCATAGATGATGGAAGGAAGTCAGGACCCGAAGAGTATGGATCATAGTCTATGTGATCGGGAGTGAGATCTTTGTTCTTCTCAATTGTGTACTCTTCTAGGGATAAACTATCTTTCCAACGTCGTCTATCAGCCTTAAAACGAGCTCGGGCATTTTGGGCGGCACGTGGATGGGATTCTACATCCCCCTCACCATCATTACTGGGAGGTTCTCGACCAGATAAAACTTCCTGGGTTTCTTCGGTCCTAGCATCGTTACTCTGGTCGGCCCCTGATGACAGCTCGGGCTCATCAGAGGGTTCTGCTTCTAAGTCTCTCCTATGTCTCAAAGACGAGGACCCCTTCCTTACTATGACCATGGACCTCTATGGGACTAAAACGAAGGACCCTAAACAGAAAGAAGAACGTGCCAAAGACAAAAGAAAAGAGGGACAAAAGAAAGCAAAAAACACAAGCTTTTAAACCTCAGCTTTAACTACTGCAAAAACAGAAAGAAACAGAGAGACAAGGTGCTAGGGACTTACTTGTGGATGATCGTACGAAGAAGAAGAAGAAGAAAACAGGTAATATAGCTCCCCCAAGCAAAAAACCCAAGCTTGAAAGCACAGCAAAGTCACACGTCCTCAACACGAACTCACAGTGGCAGAAACGAAATGAAATGTAGAAGACGAAGTGAAATGTAGAAGAATGAAACAAGGAAGGAAGGGATATATATATAAGGGTTTAGATGCTAATCTAAGGGATGATACAGATATGAAATCAACGATTGAAACTTACCATCACTACATATCCTTATCTAACGGCCAAGATGGATAGTAGAAGATGAAAAGTCTATCCATCAACTCATCATACCTGTATCCAACGGCTACGATCTCACATAGGTGGACGGTGGGAGATGAACGATCACATCATCATAATGGCAGGCATTTATGATGAAGCGACAAGTGTGACACGTGTCAATCACGCACGAGCTTCGAAGGACGTGTTTCGATAGTCGTGCGAAATTGACGGCTACTCATGAGTGGGACGTTACAGATTTCAAGAAAGAGGGTATTGGTCGGTTCGACCAACCCCCAAAAAAGAAAATATATTCCCTTTAGCCGATCACAAAGTTCTCGACCACAAGGGACTAGGGGGCTTATGTTAATGACTAAAATAGTCATTCTACATCCCCCGGTCTGAACCAACGGTTGTACGATCCGACCAGGTTTACAACCTAACAAGATCCGACCAGGTGGTTCATGGTAGGACCGACCACACTAAAAAGCCCATCCTGATAGCCGTATGAGATGGCCTCATAAAGGTAGACTCCTACCACCCAACAACTGGAGAAGAGAGTTAGTTAGGTAAAAGGACTCTTCTAAAAGAGTTACTCTCCTATAACAACTCATATCAGGGTTATTCCAAAGGTGACTCCATCACCATACACTATATAAACACCTCTGGTAAACACTAAGAGGTAGGTATTCATATTTCGTGTGATCAATTACTTGAATTCTCTATTGAGTAGTTGAGATCATATTATTGGTACTGACTTGTTCGTCGGAGACGTACCTCGACCCCCCAAGGTCGAGCTCGTATCTTGCAGGTTCGTGACAGGGAAGGACGAGCGAGATTCCGTATCAACACAAACCTTCACATGTATTCTTGCAATTTAATCTCATCATGATCATCTTCTTCAGAGTCAGGTACATTGGGTTGCTTTGTCACTTCCTCCACTCTCCTCTTTTGTTGTAGAGGCTCTGCAGGGATCACCTCCTCTTCTTCCTCACTTTCGGCTTCCCCTTCTCCTTCATCTTTGCCTCTCTCATTTTGCAAAGCACCCACTTTGACGACTAAAAAGAATTGGGGGGGGGGGGGGGGGGGAATCTATTATAAATAACGTGATGCATAACAAAATAAATGTACATAATTAATGTAGTCAAAGAAAAGTAATTAAGAGAAGAAGAGAAATCTATAGATACAATGCAATTTGTTATCATACCTTGTCCATTGGTTCATGTTGGTTACCAAAAATCTTATTGGGTTTAGTTATGGACCTGGTTTTCCATTGTAGAAGACGAGATTTTTTGTATCCAGTAACAACTTTGAATTTATTGAGTTTGATTTCCTCGACTCTACCAGTGGTCTTCCAATCTCCACCTCCTGCGCTTATGTCAGGTCTTTTGTAGTTAGGGTTTCTTCTCTTTTGGTGGGTGAAGAAGTATTCACAAGTACTCCATTTGTTCCTTTTATAGTCTCCTGCATAATTATGTTTAAGTGATTGTAAGAAAGAATAGTAACGACAGACAAATAGAAGATGAACAACAGATAATGAAATATCTATACAAGAACTACCCAATTATAAATCCAAGAAGCGAAACCTCTTGTACTAACAAACCTATTATTGATTGTCTTGATCGCTAGCTGTTAATTTCTTTGGTTCTTGAATGGTAACATAAATTAATAGGAACCGCATAAAAATGAAATGTACAAGAACTACCCCAAACGACACCAAATTCAAAAAATGAGATATACAAGAACTGAGAAACCGAAATTGACAAAACTATATTAGTTACTGACAAACTGAATCAAACTGATTAACCAACGACACCCTATTGCTTAGCTCTACACTTCCCTATATTGATACAACAGGGTTCCATAGTGGATAAAGTCATATGTCGAATCAATCAATGGCATAATGACCCTCAGATAGAATATTCAACTACCGCCTCACAACACTATGGCTTTTGTGGAAAACATACACGAGTCTCTCTGACACTCAGGAGCGACCTTCTACATCACAGGTTTCCTTTCAAATTTGGAAAGATTTTCAATTTTATAGTCAGAGGATACAGAATGCCATGCCACTTTGTCCAACTCCATCATAAATTAAATGGGAGGCACCAAATCCCCCTTTCATCAAGTTAAATGTGGATATATCCTTCTTTTAGGATAGTAGGGTAGCGGGATTTGGAGGTATTGCAAGAGATCACTGGGGCTTCATGCTCTTTTGCTTTGGACAAGGAATAGAATCTCACGACATTTTCATCATAGAAGCAATGACAATGTGTCAAGCCGTATTGTGGGCTTGTGATTTTCATTTGTCTGACATTGAAGTAGAAACAGACAATCAAGCCCTGTTCTGCATCTTGCAACACCGTCCACATGAAGCTCCGTGGAAGATTTTTCCCATCATATCAGATTCTACAACTTAAAACCACATTTGCTTCTCTTACATTCTGACATATATATATCGCAAGCCTAATATGGTGGTAGGTGTTCTTGTGAAAGAAAGTGTCATTTCGCAAGATGCCTTTTTAAATATCACCTCCCCCCCCCCCTCACCTCTATTTTTACTATTTGATAATTTACGTACAGGTTGTAATAGGGGATTCTCCCTCTAAATAAATAAATCTCTATTCAACCAAAAAAAGAAACAACACCCTTTTCTTGATTTTCTTGATCTCTAGTTGTTTCTTTAATTGGTTTCTTGAATGCTAACATAAATTGATAGGAATTGCATGAATTTTGTCGACGGGAAATTTCATAGAGAAAAGCCTCAAACATGAATAGTATCGATACCAAATAAATACATAAATAAATTGAGCCAAAAATAAAAATCGAAATAATCTCATACGTACTCATATGTGGGCAGAACTAAGAAATTAGGGTTTTAACTGATGGTTTTTGGTTTATGTGCTCTGTTAGGGATACTCACTGGCTTTGATGAACTACAACAGAAATCTCTTTAGAGTTATCATCTTGAGGGATAGCTCTAGAATCATCATCATTCTATACTGGGTTTCCTTTATTCTACTAGTATAGCCAACTTCAGTTTAGTACAATCTTCACTGAAATCCAGCCCTACAATGTGGAGAAAAGTTAAATCTATCTTAGAAGAGAAAATCAAATGCCAGTGAAGGTAACAAAAATAAAAAAAAAATTCTAATGTTATACAGTAAGAACGTGAAATCCTAGATTTCTCACCAAATATAGGACTAGTCCTATTGCTATTCTGTTAGCAATAAAAAACCTTTGAAAGACCTAGATGCAAAATCAAGATCCATAAAGAGAGGATTGGGTTAGTGGAGAGAGAGAGAGAGAGAGGAGAGAAAATGGGGGCGGTGAGAGGATTAGGGTAACAAATTCTCTTTCCTAATTTGAATTAATAAATTTAAAGAAAAAAAGTTATAAAGGGTACCAACAATTTGTGAGGAAAAAAAGAAAATGATAAGAAAACTAATACACAAGATACGGAATTTAAATAAAAATAAAGGATAAAATAGTCCATAAAAAGATTTGCCACGAAAGAGGAATAAACATGCTTTTGTATGTATAGTTAGTGCTTGATGATGCGAAGAGCATCACATACACTAAATGTCATATACAATTATAGAGCTCATCTAGCAACATAGAGAAGTAGCGAAGGAAGAGAAGGCAAATACCTTGATGGAGATCTTGCTCATTATACGACCTCTTAAACTTCTTAACAAACCCTAAAAATACCTACAATTGTGGGAAAATATGTTGAGAAATTTCAAGCTTCCCTCACTACTACTTAAGATAGTTTTTGTTCTTCTACAGAAAAAGAAGAGCTAAACGTTTCCTTCCACAATCTCTCAAAATGCATTCAAACTGTATATTAGGAAAAGCATTTTCAAACTCAATATCCTAATTGAAACTTAAGAACAATGACTTTGAAGAGTTTTTTTTTTACTCTTCAAATAATAAACAAAGGGAACTTCATACCTACTGTAGCTTCAAAGAATCCAAGTGAAAAAACCATGAGTTTTATTCTTTTAGTCGTTTCACATTTGGTGATTGATTGGAACTATTTTAAGTTTGATTAGAGAGTTAAAAACCAATTGTCTCAAACCGGAAGAATTTACAGGAAAAGAAGCATGTTAATAGATCTCGTTGTACTGATTTGAGTTTTGGATGAAGAGTATGTTGGATCCTATTGAGAACTTTTCATAGGGGTGAGGGACATACAAATTGAGCATTGCTCCATATTATTGGAAGATGTGATATAGATAACATCATGATAGAAACCATATTAAAAATTTAGAGTTTCTTCTTCAAGCTCGTTGTTTCCTCTTCCAAAACAACTATTTTTGTAAGAAGCTTCACTACCTGTAGTAAACTAAGAAAATTTCATATTAAGACCTCCTAATTACAATAAGGAAACTTCTGCAAGAAATGAGCAAATCAAGAGGCATATGGCTATGAAATATTTGATTAACCAATGCATTCTCAACTAATTATTGCAAAATGTTGAAAAAAAAATAAAAATTTAAATTATAGAAAAGAAATAAGATAAATCATGAGTTTCTCCTATCTTGCCTTATTTACACATTTGTCATTTCAACCTACACTTACAATCCCACAGATTAGTAATCTACGTCATAAAAAATTATCAACAAATTAATGCAAAGAAATGCTATATAACTCCAAATGAACGAATTTGGAATTGAGAGGAAAAAATAGAAAGAACCAAAGGAAGAACAACCAAAATGAGTCAGGTAACAACACAAATAAGAAGGAGAGTACTCTTAGAACAATAAAATACACCTCTAATACAAGTAACCATGAAACAAACCTACCAGTAGTCACAAGTGTTCGTTGAGCTAAACTAAACTCGCAATAAACATAAGAAAGAGTACTAATATTTAAGATTCAAGTTCGACAAAACAGAAGCAATAATTCACAAATCCATTTATTTATTATGCCTGCTGCCATTGCCCATTAGCTTGGATGAAAATTGGTAGAGAAGCTATTGGAGAAATCCACGATCTCTCTTTCCATCTTCACTATTTCATCAGCATTACTGCAATTTAAAATATGTAGTTAATCCTAGTGAATCTCGATGGAACTCGTCTAAAAATTGTCATAATTAGTACATGTGAATAGATGCTTCGAGCATTCTATTTTCTTAGTAGTGGATTTACATTGCACAATCTTTGTAAGAGAGTTATTCTTGAGAATAATATAGATGTTAAATTCATTTTTTCTCTGAATTTATTAGGGTTAATACAGATCATACTAATTCAATTCTTCTTTGAGAGTTGTTTCATCTTGCATTCTAGAGATTTTGTGCATATTGGACTTTTACATGTGGTATGTTTGATATAATTGTTAGGGATAATGGATGCACAACCACGAACAGAGAAGAACACAAGCAAAGCACACAAGGGAATTTAACGTGGTTTGACAAAACCATGCCTACGTCCACCAAAGAGAAAAAGAGTTCCACTATTTCAAAAAAACCTCACACCACTCTCACACCCACAAAGTGCTACCATTTACTTACCCTCAATCCTTATCCTCAGGATGGGTTTCCCAATCCCCTGTAGGGATTGATTCTCCAATCTCCTACAGAGATTGATGCCTATAGGTTATCCCACAAAAACTATTTATAGGGAAATCTAAAACCCTAATCCCAATGTAATTACAATTTTACCCCAGTATTAGTAATTGATCCAAACCCTGTTTCAATTTCAAATACAACCAAAACCATAATTACATGGACCCATAGAATACAAGACACTCAAACCCAACAATAATTTAGACATATGGAACAATAATCAATGGGCTCGGACTCCGACTCAAAATTATCAATCAAAAGGGTCCACAAGTCTCTTCTACCACCGCTTCGGGTCTTCGGACCTATAAACAACAATGGATCTGGGTTAGGGTTAGGGTTAGGATAGGGCTGGATTTTACAGTTAGGGGTTTAATTGCTAAGTTTGGAGCCTCTCTCTTTGATCTTTGGATTATCTTCGATGATAATCAAGGTAAGGACAATTATTTCATAATAACATAGATCGCGTATGCTTTGGTTTCTAACTTAAGAAACTCTGAGTTTATTTACTGTTCTTGTATTTTATACTTCTGATGTACTACTGTAAGTACAGTAGCACTTCTGATGTACTACTGTAAGTACAGTAGCACTTCACTTATGTCTTCTTTTTCATTATTCAAGATTATATGAAATGCTCATTACTGCATATGGTTTAATGATTGGATTATGCTTTTACATTCTCTTTGTATGATGAGTTGTTGATTTTGTATGTCATGACTGATCTAAGAATGTGTTTGATTAGGTATGGTTTGGGATTGAGAGGTGTCCTTTTGACACTTCTGTCCTTGGACATAGGAGGGAATAGTATGGGATGTTCTCCGAAGATGCCCATCGACGCTTTCCCGAATCATTGGTTGTCATACCTAGGGCTGTCTAGTAGTGTTTGGCTAGGATGTCCCCATTATATCAGACCCGATTCGTAAGGGTATTGAGACCGAACGACCCGTTGCAGCAATGGGGATTCATAGGGCACTCGAGATCGGTGAGTTATATCCATGAGAGGACGGGAATCACATTATGGGGGCCATTTATAGGTAGGGTTGCATATGGATAAACTTGGGCTCATGGGCGCTCAAGACCGGTGAGTTATATGCGTGAGAGGACATGAGAGCTTCCCGATTACTATATGTGGATGACCTATAGGGTTGATGAGTTCGTAGTCCGAGAGGGAATACGCTGACTCTAGTGTGAAGGATACCGGAAAGGATCCCGAGAGGGGAGGAATGGACGTATCTGGACCTGAGTTGATGTAATTGAGTAGATGACTTGCATTGGGCTAGGCTTAACCCTGACATGCGCCAGTACTTCGACCAATGGTGATGTGAGAGAGCGGTGACTTAACCCTAGCCATGGATTGTCCGAGAGGGATGACGGACCCACTACCAACCGAAGCCGAGTGACTAAGACCTTCCCAAAGAAGTATGGTGCTATGACTTAAAGCATGTCTGCCAATAGAGACCAGCATACATAGAGTTTAGATGCATACATATATTATCTGTTTCATATTGCATTGCATCTTGTTATGATCTGCTGTATGTTATTTATATTGTTATGAGTTAACTTGCCTTGCTGAGTTCATTCGAACTCACTCCTTTTTTTGCAATCTTTTTGGTTAGATTATTCCACAGGTACTGACTACTATGAAGGACAGTACGATGAAGCACAAACCGATGAAGCGTACTACACGCAAGGTACTGGCAACTATGAAGATAACCCTGATGATTCCTCGGGCGATCAAGTTGCCTACTACGATTAGGCGTAGCGTAGAGTTGGAACATCTCTATTGGATTGATGAAGTCCATTACTTTGAAGATGTTATCTATAGGATAGAAAACTCGTAGTTCAGTTTGATTTTCTTTCCTTACTTTACTTTAGAAACAGTTGTAATTCTTTTTAGACTTACGTGCTACATTCCGCTGTAACTGTGGAGTGAGTTTCCACCTCACTCTACTTCTTTTGATGTGCTTACATCTGGTATCATTTTCTGCACTCTGATTATACTGATATACATTTCTTGATTAGATCCTTTGTTTATAATATTATACTTGATTTTATCTGTTCATGATTATGTTATTGCATATGTGGGAGGATGATTTCATCGATACTTGATCTTTGGGGCTGTGGATCACACACCTGGGTATGCCAGTCAGGGTACCGGCTAGGGGGATGTGACAGTTACACTCTTAGTCTTCTTGTATGATTAGGAGTTTTTGTGAGTTAATCGCTGACTCTTGTGAGCCGAATTTGTGAAATTGAGAAATCAATCGAATTGAAAGGTAAGGAATGACTAACCATGTTTTGTATATTTAATTGTTGTTATTTTAAATTCTATTGTTGATATAAATTGTGTAAAATTCTATCTACCATAATATACTTATGTGTGACTTTGTGCAAACGGAAGGTAAGGTTGGAAAGAATGAGTTTTCCTTTCATGTTAAAACTCTAAAATTAGTGATATGAAAACAATATGAGAGTGTATGAGATGGATGAGTTTGGATGGATTGAGTTTTTCTTTTATTTTTAAACCTTAAATTATTGATATGAAAATAAATGGATGATGTTGAATTAGATTACTCCTTTTATCATATGTTACAAACTAGGGTTGTGGGTTCACCCATTACCCTAGTGACTTTATGTGATTGCATATAGACCAACTACATGAATTATAGGTGTTTAAAAGTGTTGGGCTAGGAATCCTTATGAGTACTACTACCCTTCCGGTAGGGGTATTGAAGCCGGTTAACCCATGATGCCAATGGTTGGGTCCTGTGTGTCAAGCAGGCCAATGTTATCATAGTTTGGGAGAATTGCAAATAATAGATAATGGCTCATAGGCGCTTAAGACTGGTAACCAACCCATGAGAGGACATGGAGAACATCTTGTCCATTATATGTGGATGAGCATTGGGTTATGGAATGGGATCCACAGATGCCTCCCGTTGAAGATTCCATTCATAGGTGGGGGAATATATCAAACCAAAAGGGCACTAGGCATGAGTGGAGATAACTAGACCATATGTAGTGTGAGACTATAGGACCTTGCATTGGGCCTAAGTATAACCTTGGCATGCGCTAAGTCTCATACCAAACAGTGATGTGAGAGAGTGGTGACCTATAACCCAAACCATGGCTTGACAGACTTTACCCAACAACCACGGAAAACCCAATAGACGTCTCTTGTTAAGGGAGAGTGGTTGGGACCACCTGTAACACCCCCCATATTTCTAACCCGAGATCCATATTTCAGGTCCGAGAACCCGAAGGTCTAGTCGGGTGAACTTGTGGAGTATCCAGATTGAAGCCCATGATCCATACCCAGGACCCATGGATCTGGATCCTTTATTTGAAGAGCCTGCCTTAGTTGGATTTTGGAATTCTGGAAGTCAGGTGTTGTTCAGAGAGGTCCGGATTGAAGGTAAGATCTCCCCCATCTCCTATTTTTAGGCTAGGTTGGCCTTGGGTATCAACCCCCTAGTAAAAGCACCCTTGTATGGCAAATTACATGGGGGCGGTTACTAGTGGCGGTCGCTCAACCTAAGCGACCGGCCCAAGTGACCGCCCGGTCTGTTTTCGGGGATTTTGCCCTATTTTGCCCCTTGACTTCTATAAAAGGCAACTTCCGTCTAATTAATGAATACTTTATTCGTGGTTGCTTATTTGGGAGGTTAGACGGCTGCAGGGAAGATCCGAAAGAGTCTCTGGAGTACTGACATTGACTTGGGAAGATCAGTTCTTTCCTAATTCTCTGACTCTCCGGCGTGAGGTATTGAATTAATCCTTCGTTCTTTACTCTCTTTGTCCGTTAAATTAGTATTTAACCTTTTTCCCTCGTCTTTGTGATTACCTCCTTGGATATTTTAACTCTTTTTTTAATCTACTTGAGATGGAATAATCGTAAACGAAACCCCGTTTCCGTGAGATGGTTAATCCAGTCAAGGGGAGGGTTATGGGTAATCTATTGATGGTAATGGTTAGTTTTCCCTCACCCTTTTGGCTTAGGGAGTGTTTGATTAGAGACTTAGGTCAAGATTACTCGAAATCCGGATTGAAATTGAGTAATCAGAAGCTTGAGTTTCGGATTGAAACTCACTGTTTTTGGGGCGATCACTAGTGGCGGTCGCTCAACCTAAGCGACCGGCTGGTAAACAGTGACCAATTGACATTTGGTTCTGATTCAAATTGATTCATGTGACTTATATATTCTAATAACCCTGTGTTTAGGTGTTTACTGTTTGAAAGAAAAGTCTTCTAATAGTTACTGGATTTCATTTTACGGACATTTCAATTATATGCAGGTAAGGACAATCTATCTTATCTATCTACATATACTTGAACATGTTAATCTGATAGTTGTTAGTCTTAATTTCTATTATTATATGCTGCTGTAGTTGTATTTAATTCTGATATACTACTGCTGTTTGCCTTGATTTCATAATTACCTACTGAATTGTGAATGTTATATGATTATGGTAATTGGTATATGGCTATGATAGTTGAGGTGTTCCTTTTGGGATATCTTGGCTGGTGATATCAGAAGGCTGTGGAATGGGACACATGCTTGTTGATGCCTTTAGCACTATCATGATAATTGATGACATTATTAGGATGAGTCTAGATTGCATGGCTAGGTACCCCACATGCTACTACCCTTTCAGTAGGGGGATTGAAACTGAGTGACCCGTGATGACAGTGATGTGACTTGGTGGTCCACTATTAGTCATATAAATGGTAGGGTTGCATATGTTAGGGTTGGGCTCATGGATGTCCAAGGACTGGACCGAGTGTCGTGAGGAATCATGAGAACATCCGCCCCAATAATATGTGGATGACCATAGGGTTAAGGAGTGGAGTCCAACAGAGGTAGCCAGTCCCGTGAGGATTCTTACTCCTAGGTTGCGAAGGATACTTGAACCGAGTTGGTTGGTGCCATAGGGGATGTATCTGGACTTCATGTAGACATGTAACCATTATGACCTTGCATTGGATTAGAAACCCCGACATGCGCCAGTACTCATTACCAATGGTCGTGGTGAGAGAGTGTTGACTTAACCCCTAACCATGGTTTGTGAGCCAGTGTGGACTTTCCCTTTTCCCCTGGATCCCTACAAAGGTAACCGGTCCTTGCCGGATCGAGTGATGAGACTTACCCGAGAGGAGGGCTGGTGTTTATCTTAAAGCATGTCAACTGTTAGAGACTTGCATAGTTAGAAATCATAGTATCATTCATATTTTGCATTCATATTACTTTTGTATCATGGCATTATTGGATGATGGATGAGATTTATGATTGTTTCTTACTGAGTTCTTTAGAACTCATTCCTTTATTCTTTGTATGTTTATAGCCTGCACAGAAGAAGGAATTATATCTGAAGATGGGCTGGTTTCCTATGAAGGAACCATCCCGTATGAAGAGGATATGGCACCGCCAGTGGGAGATGGAAATAGCATGTGCGGGAGTTCTGCCGGTGCATGGAGTGCGCTTGATCCCCCCCCCGCCTTGATGGTTAGAGGCGAAAGGTGGTCAGGCAGTTCGCACAGAGACTGGAGAAGAATTGGAGGACCCCTCACCTTATTAAACTTGAGTCTAAGTTCATTGACTTAGAAAAGCAAACTGGAAAGAAACTGATATAAACACTTTTGAATTATTCCGCTGCCCTCATTTTTGTTTTATTCTTTATACTTTATTTCTTTCCTTTGATATTGGAGTATTTTGGACTCCTGTAATTCATTTAATTCAGTTATTGAATATTCTTTGCTTTTGATTATCTTTATTTGTCTTAAATATTGTTGATAGACTAAAATCTTGGATCTTGTGACGGATCGCACCCATGGGTTGTCGGGTGGGTAACCGAGACCGACGGGTGGGGTGTGACACCATCCAAAGGAGACTGAAGATTTTCTTAATGCGTGTCTACCCTAGAGACTTCATAGTAGAGTTAGGCACACATCATAACCACAAATTATTATATTTTGTCATTTATTTTTATTATCTTCTTGTGAGTATAATATGAAAATTATGGTTGAATGCATGAAATGAATATTAGTTATCCTCTGAGTTCTATGGACTCATTCCTTTATTTGTGTATGTTTCTTTAGATTGTTCTACAGATTATGAGGCCCCCTTCCAAGTGGAGGATTCGTCGCAAGGAAGCTTTCTGGAATGTACAAATGAGGAAGAGGTGGAAGCACATGAAGCTTCATGCTTGTGCCTCGATTGCTCCTACAGAGCCGACTTTTAGTGATAGAGACATTGCTATCCTTAAGAAATCTTTAGTTTCTTTCATGTATTTTTTTCTACATATATACGTTGATTTCTTTTGGGAAAGGTGAGGTTATCTTCTACCAAGGCTCATGAGTATTTCCGTTGCAAACATTCTTTCTTTTCTACAACTCTGATGTTTAGCTTTTGATTTGAAGTTTTGGGACGGTTGTAACCATTATTTCATATTTAATAATTTTATACTTAAACATTATTTATTCTTGTCCTTTTAATTATGCTATATCATATGTTATATGGAATTGTCACTAAACCTAGGTCTTGCGGTATATCACCCCATGGGTATTCGGGTATGACTGGATCTGGCTGGGTGGAGTGTGACAAAAGACTTTCACACTTAGTTTTACTAATGATCTGATCCTCTTTGGTCATGCTACCCATTATGAAGCAACAAATTTTCACAACATCATTCGCCAGTAGTGCAAGTTCTCAGGCAACAATTGAATGTTCGAATAACTCAAGCTCATCATAGCTCGAGTACTTCTTCAAGTTTGAGTAGAGATCTTTTTGCTCGCTTTTACATTAATTTGGCATTTACTCGAGTAACCCTCATATACAGGGCAAGCTTGAGAGGAGACATTGTGAAAAATCTTCTTCACAGGGTCAACACTAGATAACAAGGTTGGAGAGTGAAATTGTTGAGTCTTGTTGGGAAGAAATGGCCCTAACTTCAAGAAATTGGAATGGCTAAACCTAACCGTTTTGTCTTAGAAGGCATGGGAGCTTCTTACCCTTTAGACTTTCTTTGGGGTAGAAGTATGAAAGAAAAGTATTCAAACATGTAAGGGTAATCTGGGTATTTCCTATTGGTTTTGGTTTTCTATTGAACCGGTTGGTTCACTTACATGTATATGGGGCATTTGGGCTGGTTCATGTCATTCGTATGCAAAACGAGTTTCAGAATTTGGGGGAAAATCAGAGAGAAAACTCTGAGAGGCGATAATGGTGATTCTCCTTTCTTCTCGATCCTTCGATCTTCGTGTTTGAAGGTGGTTTCAAGCAATGAGACATGGTTTGTGATCGGCGTGAAGAGAGGAAGACTCGAAAGTGATTTGGTGCCACATGATAGCCTATGTGTGATTGTTCCGTACATTTCTTTCCCTTGACATCTTGTAAGTTTTTCTTTCATCCATAGTAGATCGGACTCTATCTAGAGTCCCGAGACGCGAGGTTCGAAAGAACCGAACTCTGTAATCAAATGCCCTTGTCTTCTTCTTGCTTAGATTAGGTAATATACACGGGTCAATCACCACCAGCGATCATAGGGTTTAATAGATTCCACTTTTCTTATTTCAATTTGCTAAAATCAAATATGAGAATCATCATATGCATTACAGATAAGTAAATGAATTAAGGGAATCGAAAATCTGAAATAACAAATTGGCATCAGAGCCAATGTTAGCCAGTGTTAGCCTGTTAGCTGGAGTTAGCCCTGGGTTAGAAGGTGTTTCGATGGATTGAATTAGGGATTGTATATAATCTATGCATCTAATTCAATTGATTGATCTCATATGGTAAATAGGTTAACTACTTGTTTTCAATTCTGTCGTATGATTGCTTATGTATTCTAGTATTAGGTATATTGATGCTTCAGTAATCTAGAATTAGGTACAATAATGCCTATGCAATCTAGTATTATGCATGTGAAGCCTCTTAAATCTGATATTAGGTATTTTTGTTACTGTTATATGACTTGGTTTTGACTCTGTAGTTGGTATAACCTATGTATGAGATTTATTCTCTTTTTATTAACTGTTAATTGATCACTGGTTATATAATTTCTGCTGAATTTTATACAAGACTGCGTAGTGTTTTCAATTGTTAACTTAGGCACTTAATTTGGTTTGTATTGGCCTATTGAGTTAATAAATGTTTGATTGAATACTGCTGACAAATGTATACAAGTAGCTAATAAATTGTGATTGATTAACTTTAGTTTATTAAAATTTTTCAAATTGTTTATATCAGTATTGTGATTTAATTCCTATATATACTGATTGGGTGTGATTTACCGGCTCCAAAGTGGAGTTAAGCAAGAGATATAGTCTGCCAGGGGAGGGTTTACCTCCCAGTGTGGTTACCACAAGCTCTAGTAGAGCTGTAGGTCTAGGTGAGAACCCTAGGTACCTAGATTTGGGAATTCCAATGGGGCTTTCCAGGGTAGACATAGAGAAGTTTGATAAGACTGGGGACTTTGGGATATGGAAAAGAAAAGTCGGGGCTCTCATGGCACACATGAAACTCCTTAGAGCTATAGATGACCCAAATGCTTTCGTTGAAAGTATAGACCTTGTGTTGAAGACTGAGGTGATGGAGAATGCAATTGGTTGCATGCTCTAGAATATCACTGATAGTGTCATTAGGTGTCTAGATGAAGAAGATAACACCCCTATCAAAGTCTGGACTAAACTTGAAAAGATTTATCAGAAAAAGAATCTAGGTAACAGGATCTATCTAAAAGAAAGATTGTATGGGTTTAAAATGGACCCTGCTATCAGTCTTGACAAGAACCTAGATGTGTTTAAGAAATTGGTTCAAGACTTAGCCAGTACTGGGGAGAAGAGCAAATTGGATGACCAAGACCTGTCTATTATCCTGTTAAATTCCCTTCATAATGATTATCTTGTTGTTAAGAATTCGATTAAGTATGCTTGTCAAAACATTACCCTGGAGCAATGTATTGATGCTCTAAAGAATAGAGAGTCAGAGTTGTTGGCTTCTGGAAAGACTTCAGGGAGTGGGGAAAATTTGTTTGTTAAGGGCAAGGGCTCTTACAAACAAGGAAAGTCCAAAGGGAAGGGTAAAGTGTATGACAATCATGAAAATACTAACAAGAACAATAATGGGAATAATAATAAGTCTGATTCTAGCACCAGGAGATGTTATTTCTGTAATAAAACAGGTCACATTGAAAAACATTGTTTTTCATACAAAAGAAAATTAAAAGAAAATGAGATGTCTAATAATGATATACCTTATTCTAGTGATGGTCAAGCAAATGTATTTGAGGTCCTTTGATGACCTAGGTGCTTTCTTTAGTAGCATAGACCTTGTTTGAAGACCTAGTTGTTTAGGTTTCCATTGGGTGCACACTTTGGTTTATCCTATTTTGTTCCTGTGTACAAGGAGGAGTAGTCTATTTATCTTTAAGGTGTTATGCTTGTGTAAGGAAGTAGTTTATTTAATAAATCTGAGACAACATGTTTTGTGCCTGGTTTTCTATTAGTATTGGTCAAACTATCTGGTTTATTGTGTGAGAATTCTTGACCAAATATGACAGGGTTGGCATGTTAAATATTTGTTGTTGTTTTGTACTCTCATGGATGCTCTTATTTGCATTGGTATACATGTCTGACTGAGTTTTGAAATGCTAGAGTGGTAATAGGTGGTGTTGATATGTGTGAGACTGTTCAGTACAGTTGGATTGCACATGAGGGTTCCTATTTCACTTGGTATAGCATTAGGTGTATCCCTGGTGTTTGGAGAGTTTGGTCTCCATGTTCAGCCTTGTTAGTGCTGGTGTTGGCACAGGTGTTGTCAAGTGTTGGGAGAGATTTGTTCTCCAGTTCAGCCTAGATAGTGTTGGTCTTGACACAGGAGTTGTCAAGAGGGTGTGTCCTCACATGTTGTTGGGGTTCACATGAGATTCAGGGGATATGGTCTGTCAGCTTGTATGGTTTGAGTGGGAGTAGTATGTTTAAATTTTCAGATTTATATAGTTGTATGGTAAGATGACTTGCATCAGTTTTGTTTGCTTAATTATATCATGTTATCAGCTAGATTTTTATGGCCATTGTGCTTTGTGATTAAACATCTTCACTTTTAGTTGGAGTCTTATTCATTATTTTCTTTTGTGAGTTTGATCTTGTATGATCAGAGTTGTTGAGTCTTATTGAGTTTACTTCCTTTCTTATCTCTGGTTGGTATCTACTATAGGTGACCTGAGTATGTCTAGTTGTTGACTTGTGCTCGTCCTTGTGGTGAGTGGGTGGAGAGGTCCTGGATGAGTAGTGTTAGTAGACCAGTGATGGATTAGGAGTGTGATTGCCTTTCGGGTTTGTCTAGATTATTTTCATCTTGTTGTTAAATATAAAACTATAAGAGTGTTTGCGATCCTGAGTTACTCCCTTCATTATTTTAATGGGTAATTGGATACTTGATGACTTTCTTTACATTAATGTAGAAGAAAGAACTATTTTGCAACTTCCTTAGGATCCTGTTGAAAATATGACCTGTTAATGGATCCTGTTGTGGTTTCATTTGTCTCTTGACATTGATAAATTAAGACTTGATGTTTGAGTTTTTGCATTGTATTTTTGCATTTAGGTTTACAGTTGCCTCTAGTTTCTCTTTTCATTTTCTGTGTCCTATATCTACCTTTATGTAGTTTACATATTGATTGCATGATTGTATTCCTTGGGGAAAGTTTTTAAAATCAGAATTTGAAATAAAAGTACTTGGATCTGTTAGAAATTTTCCTAAGTTTTGGGATCTACTGGTTGAGGGGGAGAGATTTATGCTTACTTGTCTGAGTTTTATTCCTTGATAAGAATCATTAGAATTTTAACCTGTTGAAATTTATTCAGTTAAGATTTCTCTAGTTGTCATGTGTTAAATATTTTTTTATCATTGTCATGTTCTATATATTTAAATGTTTATTGTTCAAATCTCTCTTCTCTAGTTGTTAAGTTCTCTTATGTATCTATCATGTGATATGTTTTAGACTTGATTTGGCTTATATTGTAAGCATTTGTGTAGATTCATGGATTGTTTGGCATTATCAATTTTATCTGGATCCATGTTGTTCATCTATTGATGTTTGTGAGGTTTTGTTAATCTAGGTTGGCTTTGGGTATCATCATGGATTTCTTCAAAGTTAATACTTGTCTTTTGTTTAAAGTCTTGTTTAATTCATATATTTATTTTGCTTGGTTGGCATGAGTAAGTCTATGTGGTGGGTTACTACCTCTTGTGGAGATTGTATACTTTGTTTTTCATTTATCTATGGTGTGGTGATGTTCAGGTATGTCTTGTGTATGTTTTATCAGGTTTGCATATGTTGCAGTTTTAGGGGAGATGCTGCCCAATTTTTTATGACTCTTGTTCTGTTTATCTCTTTTGTGAGATTTATGCCTGGTGTGTGCATGTGTACTCTCTATGTTTATGTGGCTGAGTTGTGAACCATGAGTTGTTGTTTATAGGTTTCTCTACCTAGTGAAGTTTGTTGCATGGTGTATCTGCATTGAGTGTTGCATGGTTAGTGCATGTCTAGGTATTTTGCATATTTTGTTTGCTTTGTCCTTGGTGGTCTCTTTGCTTTTGTTTGTGAAGGTACACTTGGACCGATTTGGCCGTTGAAGCCCGGTCTACTATGATGTTTAGATTCATGCATTAAGGGGGAGATTTGTATAGAGTAGGCATCTGGATATTTCCCCCCTCCTGGTTTTGGTCTTTCTAGTGAACCGGTTGGTTCACTTACATGTATCTGCGGATTTGGGCTGGTTCATGTCATTCTATCCGTTTGCAATCAACGAGTTTCGAAAATTTGGGGAAAAATCAGAGAGAAAACTCTGAGAGGCGATAATGGCGATTCTCCTTTCTTCTCGATCCTTCGATCTTCGTGTTTGAAGGTGGTTTCAAGCGATGAGACATGGTTTGTGATCGGCGTGAAGAGAGGAAGATTCGACGGTGATTTGGTGCCACATGATAGCCTATGTGTGATTATTCCGTACATTTCTTTCCCCCTTACATCTTGTAAGTTTTTCTTTCATCCATAGTAGATCGGACTCTATCCGAGTCTCGGAGACGTAGGTTCGAAACTGAACTCCGTAATCAAATGCCCTTGTCTTCTTCTTGCTTAAATTAGGTAATATACACGGGTCGATCACCACCAGCGATCATAGGGTTTAACAGATTTACTTTTCTTATTTCAATTTGCTAAAATCAAATATGAGAATCATCATATGCATTACAGATAAGTAAATGAATTAAGGGAATCGAAAATCTGAAATAACAAAACACTATCTTTCTTGAAGCTTCATCTTCAACTTCAACATGTTGGGGCTGGAAATCAATATTGTTGGTCAGAGATCTCTTGGAAAAAGGTATTTACATGCGAGTGAGAAATGGAATATAAGGTATTTACGTGCAAGTGAGAAATGGAATGTCAAGCTCACTTGATTCCCAATTTATATATGGGTAGTGGTTGTTTTCCTTTGGCCTATCAAGCTCCCCTGTAGAGAGCCAATTTTATTAATCACAACTCTAGTACTTGGAATAGAGACATGATCAATGATTGGTGGCCTCCAGAAATTTCTAAGGTAATCTCAAGCATCCTTCTCCCCTTCTCTCAGATGGAGGATTGGTTCATTTGGAAGTACACAGCTTTGGTTCAATTCACTGTGAATTCAAGTTGCAGGTTAGCACTCACCTCTACTTTCACAATTACTAAAAATTCACATTCTTTTAAATGTCTAAAGTTGTGGCACTTCCCCTTGCTTCTAGATATTCTCCACTTTTTATGGAAAGCAATACACCAAAAACTCCGAACTGATATCTTAACAAATAGAGGAATCCATGTGCCTTTGAGATGTTTATTTTGTGGCAATGTCCTCATCTTTTCTGAACACTAGTTTTCTTAACACTACCTTCTTGGGACAACTAGTGACTAACTTAAAAGATTTGATCACTAACCTTGTTATGTTTTGATCCGAATTCTTATACCCAAGTTAGAAGATGGACCTGTACTGATATATTTTGGTGTGCGACCCGAATGATCCGTCTGTAGAGATTTATGGTGATGGATCGACCCGTTTATCTGATTGGAATTTATATATATGTATGTTATGTTCGCCTATCACATTATTGGGAGATTTGAAAATTTTTATTAGGTTTTTGGATGAGAGTTATTTTAACGCCGTTTTTGACAATTTTTTGTGAGATCTCCTTTTATTCATCTTCTACATAGTGGAAAACTCTTCTTCTCGCCTATGAACATAGCATACCACATTGGGTGTCTGAACCACGTTAAATCACTGTGTATTTCGTTCTTGTTTCTTTTTCGATTCGCTATTTCGTGGTGTTTTAACAAACCTCCCTAGTTTCCTTTTCGATTTCCTATTTCGTGGTGTTTGTTCTAACAAACCTCTATAGAGATTCAGCAACAATGATGTGATCTATGCAACAATTCTCAACCGTACGGGTGATATGGATCCGTTCTTGCTCTCATAAGTAACTCTCCACTTTAATCAGTAGAAGAGTTGTGCTTTATTGTTAGAAGAACTGCAGCTGCCTATTGTAATGAACATTCTTCACCAACAACAGCAAAACATGCATCAATAATTTGTTGGAATCCTCCGAGTGAGCATATTAATGTTGATGGATCAATTTTTAAAGAAAAAAAAGGCTTTTTAGGCTATAGAGGAATTGCTAGAGATCATGCAGGCACTATGATCTTTTGTTTTGGCCAAGGATGTGGCTTCCAAGATTTAGTGGTCGCAGAAGCTTTCACTATCCGAAAAGCTCACTCAGGAATTTAGTTCAGCCATGTCTTTTGAAAAGCCAATGTAGTTGCTAATACTATAGCCAAAGTTGTGGCAAAGAACCAGTCCTGCATTCTTCCTGTACAAACTCCTCCCTCTTTCATTTTGTGGTAGTTGTTAGGCAGTTAGGTTATAAGTTCCGGAAAAAAATCGTCTGCTGTGCCTCAGGATGATAATCTTTAATCTCATCATTAATAGTTTACAAGTAAAAATTTGAAGTACAGGAATTCTACTTTGTTTCAAGGTAAATCTCCTTCCCTTTCTAAATCCATGTTTTTTCTCTCAAAACTTTTGGGGGTTATCCAGTCCATTCCAGCAACTACAACAGGCCATTCGGATCTATGTCAGGTTTCTATATATGAAGATGTTTCCATCTCTAATGTGCTTAAACTCTCTGATCTGATGTTGGTCTTCAGTCCATGTTAACTATATTCCAGATCATGAATTCCCAGATGATATATTCAGCAACAAGTGTCATTTACCATCCACAAAAAACCGAACTTGATTTTGCAAAATTATAAAGTTGTGATTGATATGCATTCTTCAGGAGAATCCGGGTTTAGAGTTATTCAATTAAGCATCATCAAAATCAAGTACAACACTCAATGAAAAACCACACCTCCATCTCTGTTCTTATTATGTGAAAATCACTGATTAATTTCTCAAAGACTACTTGATGATCAAATCCAACATTATAGTCCAAAAAAGTTTGCCTAAACAATATAGCTGTACACAGGAATCAGGAAATGGTAAGATGTTATGATATGCTGGGTTCAGGGGGTGGAGTATTACTGTCCAAAAGGTTATGAGTTGAAGGTGATTCTGAAATCTAAATGCTAATTAAAGATGCATGAGTCACACTACACATCAAGTAGATTAATGAAGTAAAAGCAAATTGTTAAGCAGTTAGTCTGGTCATTGACTATGAGAACATCCTGATGCTGTTTGTTCAGGAGGATAAGGATAACAATCTCCATCGCCTGCCATCAATCTACCTATGATAGGTGAAAATCTGATCCATTCATTTTTATCAAAACCAAGGCAAGCTTCCTATGAGACTGGAACAATTTACACCTGAAAGTTACGAGTAGTTGTTCCAACCAAGAAATACAGATTGTGAAAGAAATGAATGGCATTTAGGCTATAGTTTTATACTGACAGATACGCCTACACTTGATTACTATCTAAACATAAACCCAGGTATCACTGTGGCCTTGGGTCTTCTCCTTTTGGTTTGTTCTTGCTCCAAAGGAGAAATAATGGAAGAAGAGGTTAGTTTAGCAAGAAGTAGGGTTGTCAATGGGCCGAGTTAGGTAGGGCTTGACTTAAACCCCAGCCCAACCCTAGGGGTCTTAGACTGAGCCCACGCACAATTCAAACCTATCAGGGGCAAACAAGCTCTAGACATCCGACCGAGGCTTACCCTGGCGTAGCCTGATTGATTCCAACGGGGAAGGGTCGAATCTGGCCTTGATCGACCCTATATTGACCCTTAGTTCTGGCTATGAAATGAACTAGGAAACGCAAAGATGGAGATCCAAAAGGTACAGTTTCTACATATATAAGAAAGATCACAAGGGCTAAACAGTCTACTCAAAATCACAAGCACTAAAATGGGCGAACCAGGTGCCTAAGGTTTCTGCACGAGCAGAGTCCCAAGGGACAATTTTTTGCTTCAATACTTGACCTCAGGCTACAATATGGTCTGCCAAGGCCCATCCTTCAATCTCACAAGCATTGTCTAACCAAATTAGAAAGGGTAACATACAGTAGCTTCAACATCAATAGTGATTTATTTAGTAGTGGTCGAGAATGTGAATGACCAACCATGCAGCATAACAGTAGCCTAGTGTAGCCAACAGAATGATCCGAATGAAACCAGCCTTGATCGACCCTATGTTGATCCTTAGATCCAACCATGAAATGTAATCGGAAACACAAAGATGGAGATCCAGAAGATTCAGTTTCCACAAATATTAGAGAGACCACAAGGGTTAAACAGTCAACTCAAAATCCCAACCACTAAAAAGGGCGAATCCCATGCCTAAGGCTTTAGCACAAGCAGAGTCCGAAGGGGCAAATTTTTGTTTCAATACTTGACATTGGGCTACAACTATGTTCCGCAAACGCCCACTAAAAATCACAAGCATTGTCTAGACAAATTAGATAAGGGAAAATACAGTAGCTTCAACATCAACAGTGTTTTACAAAGTAGCAGTTGCCATTGCTGAGAAGATGTGATTGATCAACCATGCAGGCTGCAGCACAACAGTACAAGAGAAAACGCCATTTGCACAAGGACAACTTCACTTCCTTGAAGAACTACAAAAGTATTTCAACCAACAGAGGGACAGATACTAGAAATAAATACAAACTAACTTGTCTACTACATCAATCCAACAATACCCCCTGTCCCTTCATAAATTCCCCAATCAAAAACCACCCCAAATACTATTCCAGGTACATTCTACTTACAGCAAGCTGTCAGCCTTTGAAGGTAGTCTTCTAAAGAAACTCAGAGCAGGAGAAGGCAATCTGCTCCTGAATCTGGGTGGCCTCAAAGCATACAAACCCCACAAACCAACCACAACCCTAAATGGTGTTACATAGAACACCACAGCTGCAACCAAACAGAACACAATGAACAAGAAAGTGGCTCTTGGGTCTCTCCAACTCAACAGTGCTTGGAATCGCTCGCCTTGTGTAGCCAAGTCACCAACGACAGTTTGAATCCTTCCTGCAACACTCCTCAACCTGTCATACCTCATCCGAACAAGATCACCACTGCGAGTTGTGGGGAAAGTATCAAATTCCTCATCCAATTCGTCAGCATAAACTGTCTCTGCACAAGAAAGCCTAGTATCCATGTGGGGTGGGTGGCGTGGCCGTGACCGGTATCGCCAGATTCCAGTGAGCGACAAACAGAGCAAAATGAAAGGCAAGATTAGTTCAGGCAATACGTCGAGCACAAGGAAGAATACCAAGAATAGAACAGAGTAAACAGGTTTCTGCCAACTACGAACAGATTCGAACCATTTCCCAAGTGCAATAACACTGGATAGAACCGAAACAAGGCGGAAAAAGTTAGCCTTGCTGCGTCTCATGCTCCACATATGAGAATCATGATCAAGCATATACTCAACCACTTCCCTCCCCAGCGGCGGCTCCGCCCGGTTCAACCGTGCCGCCACCACATTCATTGCTTGATACCTCAAGCTCTCCAGTTGATTCACCGACAAAGGCCTCACGTAGTGCATCTTGGGCAGTAACGGCAAAGTGTACATATGGAACACGTTAGCCATGTTAGCACAGGTGAATCTAATCGCCAAGTGAAGCTCACCCATCTTCTTCACCCCTGATGTGTGCAGCATCAGAAGAGGATACGCGTGTGTATAAACTCGATCCGATTCCAATGTAGATAACCTGACTCTGACTTTTCCGATGCGAGAATCCCTTGCTCCGGCGCCGGCAACGGCAGACTTATCTGTGTGGGAATTATCAAAGACACCGATAGTGATAACCGTGCAAGGATCGAAAACTTCCCATGTATACTGTTCGTTCCATTTGGGTGCTAAATTGTCCACCACTGTACGAGTTCGAACCCATTTCTGGCCGTATTTAGCTACACAATAAGCATCAGTGGATCCTCCTTTGCCTTCTTTGATCTTCATCGGCATTAACCCAGTAGCTCCCAAGATACCCATTTCAAGAACACCAATGTGAGGCTTCCAAAGTGGCTTCGCCGTCGGCCGTACATCGCTGCTATACATGGTTGATTCGTCAAGAACATGGTAGCCACCGTCGAGAGTGAGCCGGAGATGGATTCTTGAACCGAACCGGGTCGAGACTTTTGGTTCGGCCAAACCCATGTTGTAGTGTGTGTCGAGGGTAAACCACTTGGAGACCGGGAGTTTATCGTCGGTTCGGCGTTCAATTGCCATTACAGGGATTAGAATGCGACCCAGAACCTCATCTCGACCCGGTCCAACCCGGTCTTCTATTGAAAGCATTACGTAATCTTCAAATGGTTCAGCTACAACAAACATCATGTCTTCGTTCCAGAAAGGGTTAGATGGGCTCCGATTCGCCATTGCTGGTGAAACTCTGGTCTTCATCACCTGGTTTCCCACTTGGGCTTTCGCTGAAAGCTCTGGGAATCTCGCCATTGTTGAGCCCTTTTCACCTGGAACGATGTCCTGTGCTTCAATGATGGTTACTCGCAGATACCAGAGCTTCGGAGAAAGATAAACTTTGGATTTGATGGAACAGAGACCATCAAAGTGTACATTAGCGGCTTTAGAATGCCAAGCTTCCGCGAATGCTTCGTCTGCTTGAGTGCCAAACCAAACAGAGACCATTAGCTCTCCGCCTCTGCCCTTTTCACCTTTCTTGTCTTCCATACGATACCACTGCGGAGCGAGTTGGCTATCAGGTGGAACGCGTTTGGGAACGTCGTTCAGATCGAACCAGATTCGACCCAAGAAATCATCTTTGTTGTTCTCTTTTACAAAAACCTCCACCATTGATGACTGGATACAGTCTTTGGAGAAAGCGAAAACTTGATCCCATTCTGGGTTATTCAAGCTGGCTCTTTTCGTGATTCCTCTGTAGTTCCCAACCTTCACCTCAGTAACCACTTCACCACCTCCAAAGGTCGAAAAATCGCGAGCTCTGACGACTCGGACATAAAGATACAGCATTTGCTCCACAAGATCATAAGTTGAACTTGTTTTATCTTTGTTAGTTGGACCTCCACCCAAATGAGGACTGGTTTCTTTAAGGGTGAACTCATTTGAACCAGACGAACTAAAACCACCGGCGGCAGCGGCGCTGCCGCCACCGCCACCACCGGCAATGTTGGGAGTGTGCATAGCAGGACCAGGCCCGGTTGTGATAATGACTGGCTTGAACTCATCTGGGTTTTGCTCCACAGGTTTTGGTTGCTGTTGTGGTTGTTGTGGCCGTTTATTGTCCTGCATCAACTGTTGCTGTTGCTGCTGTTGCTGTTGTTGATGCGGTTGCAGGGACAAAGACCCAGAGGTTGGTTGCTGATGCATATTCTTCTGCTTTTTTACATAAGTCGCCGATGTTGTAACTTCGTTTTCATTCCCCTCTTTGAAAAAATGCTCTTTGTTGGAAAGATAGAGCTTGAGGCTGATCTCACCACGGATATGAGAAAACAAACTCCGTTTCTCAAGTGTGTAAAGCTGAGCAATCTCCTCACCTTCCCTAACAATGTTAGAACCAGAAATCCTCACCTTGCCCAGAAAATTTCTGCTACTGCCGGACCTTCGCTCGTTAAAAACAAAAACTTCCAAAGCTCTATAAGGAAGATCAGCGACATCGTTGATGTTAAAAACAAGCTTTTCGTTCCAAACAGGGTTTAAATCCTTCGGCTTCACTTGGGTTCTTTGTCTCTGGTTCTCAAACTCAACCTCCACGAACGCCGATGTTGAGCCTTCTCCATCCTTGGGCATTAAGTTATGGGCTGAAACAACCTCAACCACAAGCTTCTCTTTACCACTCATCTAACCCTCCTCGCCGTATCAATAAATGAAAACCGGGAAGACACTTTTGAGGTAAGAATAAGAGAAGCACAGAAGCACAGAGGAGAGGAAGGGAGAGGAAGAGAGAGAGAGAGATATTTGATATTTCTGGGTTGGCGGAAACGAGAATTAAAAAGGAAAGAGAAGGTTGCAGAGTGTGTTATTGACAAGTGGAATATAGAGAAGGGGGGTTTGGTGAGGTGAGGTAAAACAGCAGGAGCGCATGCCAGAATCTGCCAGAGAATCCTATATTGTTAAATGCAGGATTTGAGAGTAATGGATATTGGATATATTGTGATTTTGTGCTTTCGCGTAGCGATAGGTAACGTAATCTCTTTGCTCGAGGTTAGCCTGTTAGACTGTAACGAGTCTTTCTAGAGAGAGTATTACCAAAAAAAATATATATTCTAGAGAGAGAGAGGGCGTCCTGTCCTGTCCTGTCCTTCATCGCCTTACCTTTTTTTTCAAATAAATTCTCGGGTCACATCTTTAATCCGATCCACTTCCCAATAACAGGGTTTAATTCGGATCCGCCTGTTCACAATCAGACCCATTGGGTTGCTTTATTATAATGGTATCTGACGTGGCAAGAAATCAGGCAGAGTCACCCGAAAGGCGAACCAATATCACGCCAATAGAGTAGTAGTAGAATGGTTAAGAACCCGCTTCTCAATGTAGAAGTCATGGGTTCAACTCCTACCGGCAGCATATGTAATATCCTTATCTCTATATATAAAAAGCGCATTTGTACTACAAAAAAATATACGTACATTTGCTAATGGAGGAGTAGTATGATGGTTAGAAACCTGACTTCTCAGTGGATAGGGGTCATGAGTTCAACTTCCCTAGGGGAGGTATTGGGTTCGCACCCACTCGGCGGCATTAATATAAAGCTCCTCTGAGGAAGTAAATCGTGGTGCGCGCAAGCTAGCCCGGATGAATTTCAGTTCCAAAAAAAATATATGTATATATATATATATCATGTCCATTTCATTTATAAATCGCATCAATCAAATATACAAAATTGCATATATACAAAATACAATATAAAAGTTCCAGAGACTACGAGGTTTAAACTATTATATTGATCTGATGATTTTAACGAACGTCTCATTTGGACCAATGCAATTTATTGCAATTCAATAGAGAGATGTACTGATAATTATTGTCTTGGTTGTATCCAATATACATATGTATTGGCTAGTATCTTATCGCATCATAGGATATTTTAAACAGTTGTGGAATTGATGAAATGTACTATTGTTATACTTTTGCATCATACTTTGCCCACGTGGGATTTATTGAAGACCCACCCTTGATTATTTTATCAGTATTAAAAAGCAAGTCTCTACTGTGTGATGGAAAAGTGTGAGGAAAATGTAGACTACTACTGTGATGGATAAAGGATTTAGCTTCACTTTATATGTGAAATATAACACTTAGCCATTTTGATCTTTTGAAATTTCTCCCTACCCCTTGGCAAATTTTTAAAAATTTTCCTTAGCCTTCCTTTCATGGAGGCACTCAATTGAGTGGGCATCTAGTAGCTCACTCTCAATATGAGCACTCTCGCGTCTATAAAATTTCAACTATTGGATTATTCACCGTTTCATTTATTGATAAACCAAATTGGTTACGTCAATTTAAAATTACTATAATCTAAGGGTTGAAAACATGTGGTGCTTATTAAGTATTAGATGTTAGATGACCGTTCAATTGAATCATTTTTCATGCGTGGAATATAGTACTTATCCTATCGAAGTAAAAATCATTGGGTGAAATATTAGTACCTTTTCAACCCAAAAAAAATATATTAGTACTTTTCCAAGTCTCCATGTGTTAAATTCGGACTCTACTGTTACCTTACAAGAAATATTGTGCGCAGACTTCAATGCTGCGTATTTATTGCGTAGCATGTAAAGCCGACGGTCGAGATTGAAATCTCAAGATCCATTTCGATGTGTTTATAAATCGAGATGGACGGTTGATCTCGACCGTCGACTTCACAGTTTAATGTGCAGCACTGAAGCTCGACCAATGTTGACACATGACCCATTAAATTCGGGTTTTGACCGAAGAGTTATCCAACAGAACCCATTAAATTCGGGTTTTGACCCGAGAATTTTAGATTTGAAAGTGACCAGAGTCGGGTTAGAGAGGATCATAGATGCGTAGGGGATAGGAGCCTGTGGAATAGTTTGGTACTTTTCAGTTTACAGTGCTCAAAGAGACGGATGTTGCCCTGTCGGGTACCTCGGTTATCGAACACTGCCTGAAAAGCCATTCCCTCGTTCTCGGGCTTTTCATCCAATACAGAACAAGAAAACCCATAAATAAAGTAACACTACATTCTTTACATGCTCACTTAGGTGGGCCATAGGAGTCTAGGATAATTCATAAATTATTTTATAATAGATTACCATGTTAGATGTGACGTATGGGTCTTGTTATTGGGGGATCATTAACCGTCTGATTGGTTTGACTTATTTTATTGTCAACATTTCCTATGCGCTGTGATCTACAATTGCTAAGGGGCATAGGTAGCATGGGATAACATAGGTAAAGGTGCCGAAAATTGGGTATCTTTGTTGGGCTAGCGGGAGGCCCCACGAAGAGCCTTGGCTCTTCCTGCCAAAGCTTCGTCTCATGCTAGAGCAGACCTCGTACTGTTACATTGAAGAGAGTGGGGACCACATATCTCCTTTGTTTGAACTTTGAAGGCTTATAGAGCTTTCTTCCCAACACGAAACCCAGACATGTCCACTATTATGGGGCTTATAGGCCAACAGAAGGAGGTGTATAGCCTTACAAAATTGAAGTCATGGAGTTTTTAGTTTGCGGTGATGATTCATGCTAAAAGGCTAAACTTCCTCCACTCACCACCAAAAAAAAAAAAAAAAAAAAATTTTACTCATCAAGCACAAAGCTGTGGAGACAAACATACATAAATTATAGGGTAATTTTGATATGTACCGAAGTTTGATTTATTTTATTTTTAGTAAAAAAATTGAGACTTTGCATCTGCCTCTCCTATACGATAGAAAAAATTAATTTAAGGACAAATTATCACTTCTAAGAAGAATTTGCCATTGTTATTATTTTTCAATGGATAATTATTATCGGCCCCCTATACTTTGATTTTATTACTACTCTATCTCCTGTATTTTTCAAAATTACTAATCTAACCTTTAACTTTGTCTACAATTATTATTGCCTCCTTACCGTTAAGTTCCATTAGTTTACTGATGATGTGGCATCTTTATATTTTCTCAAAAACCTCAAAATACCCTTATACTTATTTCTTTACTTATTTACCTTTTTGTCAAGTTACAGTAGTACCCTTAATTAACTGTGGAGAAAAAAATAACTATAATGCGTTTTATTCTAAAAAAACCACCAAATAAAGAAAGAATGATTGGATGGGAGGCTGTCACTCCTTGTCACCCCCGCTGTCACACAAAATTAGGCCCACATACCTCCTTTCTGTCAACTTTCTGCCCGAATCTGTTAATGGCACAAGCAATAGTGCAAAGTTTCTCCTGTTAACAGCATAAGCAAACGTTTCCGTTCTTCTTCCCTTGTATTTATGATTTCTGGACCGTTCTGAACCATGTCTCATATTTATGATCGATGTTGGTGGGAGCGTGATGTTCTTACTCCTTTAAGACTTTTGTAGTTCTTTTTTGGGGTTACCTGGTTGAAAATCAGAGGAGGATCTCTGTGAAGATGCAGCATTAAAGGCGTGGAAGGGATGAAGTGTTGTTCGACTTAAGCCTCTTAATTCTTTCGTTCACTTCCTTACCTACCACCGGGTGTATCTCATTACACCTCGACCCCTGATATGTCTTTTTATAGGCTTATGAGTTGGATTCGCCCTCACGATTGGCCAAAGCTTCTTAAAAGTTTCAATCGTACCTCTTATCTTCTCTCAGTCTCTCTATTTCTGAACAAACCGAGCTTTCATACTTCTTCCTTTTCTGGAAATACGAAAAGTTTTCTTCTCTCTTGAATCTATTTCCTCTTCTTCTATCTAACACCCTTAGGGGTTTTCTCTCTTTGAAAACCAGTGGAGAATCTGCTGGTACCTCTTGCTGACCTTCTCTTTCTCTGCGGGTTTTTGCGAAGTCTCCATGGGTCGCCAAACCCCATCGGTGGCTTCTCGGGGGCTCTGCTATTCAACCATCTTCTTCGGGCATCCTGGGAAGCTCGCCACTCAAAGGACGTTCTAAATCTACGAGGTTGAACCTGATAACACTATTTCGGCGGCGTGGCTTGGCGTCTTCTGGGCATGGTGTCACCAAACTGGAGGGCTCTGTTACTAGGTACCTCCCTCACAAGAGGAGCAAAAGGGTCTGTTTTGGACAAATACTTAGCTACAAGGTCCTTCCGGCAACTGAAGTGGTGGATCGTTTGTCAAAGATGTGGGAAAGTGGAGGAGCGACGTATATCATATGCTATAACCAAAAGCTGGTGGCTGCTGAATTCATGACTGAGGAGCATAGGAACCGTATTATCTCGTGTGCACCTTGGTGGCTTGACGCTGGCATTCTGCATCTCGCGCTCACTCCTTTCCCTGAGAACGCTGGCCTTGGTGATTTGGCACCTCCCTTAGCTATTTGGATCCAAATACACTGCATTCCTGAAGACTGTTATAAAGAACCCCTGATTTCAGAAGCGGCTTCCATCTTTGGAAAGGTTGTTGATGTCCAAATACATCTCAAAGCCCTTGGACTCCCGCCGGATGCTGCTCGTGTTAAGGTGATGCTTGATCTTAATCAGCCAATTGAGCTGCAGGTCGCTATACGCAACATCAAAGGGGAGGCTGTCCAAGCTAAGTGCTTGTTCGAACTAAAAATGATCTGTTCTAGATGCGGTCGGGTGTCTCATGGTGATCAGTCATGCCCGTTTCGCTTGTCCCCTAAAGGAATTCCCAACATTGACAGTCCTCTTGCTGGATCTTTTGTGAAAGCCAAGACTCGGCCAACAATGTCTGGCTCTTCAAAAACGTTTTCTACCAAATCACTGGAAAAATTCCTACAGCTTAAAACTGTAAGCTTGGCCTCCTTAAAAGACGGCCCAAGGAAACTGGGTGTGGCTTCTGTGGTGGTGGATGAGGCTATACCAATGGCCTTGGACTGTGAGGAAGCAAAAGATAGCTTCTACCTCAATGATTCTAAAAAAGATGATGGTGGCTTGGAAGGTTTCAACCTTCCTGCTTTGTTTGAGGAAAATAACAAATCCGATACGCAACTCAAAGGAAAGTGTAAGGAGGCGTGTGAGGACAAAGCAAATAATATATGCGATCCTTCTAGATGTGGAGCCAAATGGGAAAAAGAACTGATTGATGGGGTTCAAACGGTTAATATCTACCATGTCTATGGTAACATGGATGTGGCTAAAGGAGGGTATAAGGGTGAACACGCTAAGGGTGTAATTGTCGGTGAATCGTCTGAGACTGGGGGAATTTGGGAGACCGAAGAGAGTCTTCACACCCGCAAGAGAATGAGAATGTCAACTAACAACATGCTGCCTTTTGACCCTATGGAGTCCTTCAACTCCTTTGTCGAATCCCTTCTTTCTAACTCCTTTAATCCTGACTCCCTTCTCAACTCTATGAAAGAGGCCATTATGTTGAAGACATTTGATAGAGCAAATCAGAACATGCTACATCCCTTCCACAATACCTTTTATACTGCACCAGCACAAGATCAACCTCTGATGGACAACCAGGTGACCCCTACCTCTCACTTCCTATTTTTGCTCGATAAATTTTCTCTTGTTGTGTTTGATTGCTGTACTTGCGTTTTTCTGAGTGTCCGAAAATTTGTTAACTACTTCTTCTAGCCTTCGGTTTTATCTGTGTTGCTAACTTTGTTGGTAATTGCTTGTGTCTGCCCCCCCAGGTCCTCACTGATAGTCTGCATGCGTTCTACTCTTTAGCTTGATCTAGTTGTAATTGTGTTTCAATCTGTTTTGCTCCTTTTCTCGGTTATTTTGTGGAGAATTTCTTACCTGTGTCCTATATTTCTTTTTGGAGGACAGTGGAGAGAGGAGTTAGATATAATGAAATTGTTAAGTTGGAATGTACGTGGTTTGAATGGAAAGTTTACCCTGTTAAGATTAGAAAGATTATGTAGGAAGTTTTTTCCTAATATCTTGTTCTTGTGTGAACCCAAATGCAAGAATCTTGATTCAGTTTTCAATCGGTTCCATGGATCCCTTTTAAATTACGTACCCGTGCATGCGGTCCCCAAAGAGGGACTAAGAGGGTTTCAAGGTGGTTTTTGGGTTCTCTCAGACAATTCGTACTCTACCTCTGTTTTGTTTGCAAATGATCATTTCATTGGAATTAATGTTCATGGGAAAACCTGTAATTGGGTGGCTATTTTTGTTTATGCACCACCTCAATACAACCTACGAATTCCTGTTTGGGTTGACCTTATGCAATACATCTCCAATCTTTCTGATCCCTTCTTGCTTTGTGGTGACTTCAATGAGCTGTTATCCCCAAATGATAAATGCGGAGGCAGCTTTAACCACTCACCTAGCCGGATTTACCTTGCAAATATTGTGGCTCATTTCCAATTACTTGAACTAACTGGGGAAGGATCTAAATTTACTTGGTCGAACCACAAGAAGGCACCTCATCTTACTCTTGAAACTCTTGACAGAGCCTTTGCCGACCCAAAATTTCAAATACAATTTCCTAACATTAGGATGTCTATTCTGCCAGCTGTTGAATCTGATCACTCCCCGCTTCTCATAAATACAAATTTTGCTGTCCCCACGGGAAGAAAACTCTTTCATTTTCAAACAGCTTGGCTGGGGCACCCTGATTTTCAAAATGATGTGAGTCTTGCTTGGAGGGAACTGGGATCTGAGAGCTTCATTTCTAAATTAGCTTCCCTTTCCAATTTCCTTCGCAGTTGGAATGCTAACAAAATTGGTAACATTAACTCTTTATGTGAAAGACTTGTTATGGAATTGGCTGCTATTGAACAGTGCATGAATCCGGACTGGTCTTTATATCATCAAAAGTTGAATTGGTTACATTGGATTTATGATGCTCAAGAATCCTTTTGGTTTCAGAAATCCAGGATTCAGTTTATTTCTGATGGAGACAGAAATACCAAATTTTACCATAATGTTGCCAAGATACATGTGAAGCGTAGGAAGATTAAGTTCATCAAATCTGGTGAGGAAACTTTTTCAGACCCTTCAGGTATTGCTAACTTGTTTTGCTAGTTATATGAAAGACCTCCGTATACCTCCAAAGAATCCGGTGATCCCTCCTTTGGTGGAGATGTTGTTCCCTTCGGAGGACTTTGTCCTGAACAATGAATTCTTTTCTGCACCACCCTTATTGGATGAGATCCGCAAAACTATTTTCTCAATGGGGGCTACTAAAGCCCCTGGTTTTGATGGATTCCAGGCATGTTTCTACCAACAGTTTTGGTCCGAATTAAATTTAGATGTGCTGAAGTTTGTCTCTGATTTTTTCACTCATGCTTCACTCCCCCCTGGTACTAATCACACCCTCTTATGTTTTATTCCAAAAAATGATCATGCATCGGTGGTTACTGATTTTAGACCAATAAGCTTGTGCAATGTCTCTTATAAAATTCTGGCTAAGCTCCTGGCTACAAGATTGAAGACTGTGTTGAATAGAATCATCTCCCCTTGTCGAGGCAGCCTTTGTGCCGAAAAGACAGTTCTTGATAATATTATGCTGGCACATGAAATTTTTTATTTCATGAGAAAGTCGAAGGCAAAAAAAGGGTTTATTGCCTTAAAGCTGGATATGTCAAAAGCATATGACAGGGTTGAGTGGGGTGTTCTGTTGCATGTTTTAAAATGCCTAGGGTTCGATTCCAAATTTTGTTCTTTAGTCTCCACCCTAATCTCCACAGCTTCTTTTTCTATCAAATTGAATGGTGCACCCTATTCTTTTTTCTCGGGGAGTAGAGGATTAAGACAAGGCTGTCCCCTAAGCCCGTATCTGTTTTTGATTATTATGGAAATTTTGTCTAGGCTTCTGGGGGCTTTTAGGGCTGAAAATGCATTCCATGGTATTAAAATTGCCCGCTTGGCACCTGAAATTACTCATCTGTGTTTTGCTGATGACACCTTCATCTTTTGTCGTGCCTCTTTAGATGATATTTGTGTGATCAAATCTGTTCTAGATATTTTTGGACTAATTACTGGACAGGTGATCAATCTGGATAAAAGTGAGGCTTTCTTCAGCAAAAACACACAACCTGCGATGAAGGAACAAATCTTGAATGTTTTAGGAATAAAGGAAATGGGTAAGAATTCTACCTATTTAGGCAGCCCTCTTTTCTATGGGAAGACAAGGACAGAAAGTTTCGATCCTGTCTTGGTCAAGCTGAAATCAAAATTAGCAGGATGGAAAGCGCACTCTCTTTCGTTTGCAGGGAGAGCTATCATGGTTCAATCAGAATGCAAGCAGTGCCAATCTACCATATGCAGTATATCCTGTTTCCGAAGAAGGTGTGTAAAACAATGGATTCAATTTGCCAAAAATTCTGGTTAGGCAAAGCGGATAAAGGTAAGAATTTTTCACTTATTTCTTGGGAGAAGTGTTGTCTCCCTAAAACCATGGGGGGACTAGGTTTTAAGCGAATGGAGCTTATGAATAAAGCACTTCTGCTTAAACTTGGGTGGAGACTTTTAACGGAGCAATCCTCGATCTGGGCAAAGTGTTTTAAGGCAAAATATTTCCCCCATACTTCATTATTTGACCCAAAGGTGGGGAAAAGGAACGGTTCAATTATATGGAATAGCCTTCGATCTACTATTCCGAACCTTAGAAACTTAATAATTAGATCGGTGGGGAATGGAGAAGAAACCTCTTTTTGGTTTGATCCATGGATAACCAATAAAGAGGACCATGTTGTGGGGGATTTTAACATACTTGTTGCGCCCTACAAGGCTTCAGTGGCAGATGTGGTTAACATGAGAGGTAGTTTTGATGATGAAATTTCACTTACTCTTGATCCTTTGGTGTTATCTTCTTTAAACTCTCTTTTGCTTAACTCCCAACAGGATTCTTGGAAGTTAAAATTTTCTCCTGCACAACAATTGTCTACTAAATTAGCATATCAACAACTGCTCCTTAATTCTAATCTTTCACCTGTATCTTGTCTGACTAAAAGATGGTGGATGTTTTTATGGAAACTTAAGATTCATCCAAAATTTATTAACTTTTTGTGGCGATTTATGCATGCAGGAATCCCAGTTAATGCAATACTCGCCAGATGGAATCCAAATGCAGGTGGCTGTACGTTTTGTGGTCATAGCACAGAATCGAGTTGGCATCTATTTTTCACTTGTGAATGGTCAAGAAGGATCTGGACATCGGGACCACTCGGGCTAAGAACAGAATTACTACCCTTCTCTAATATTTCTGATTTCTATCTAGATTTGTTTTATAACTCACAACTTGCCAAACCTATGATAAGATGGTTAGTATCTGTTATAAGTATTACCTGTTTTAGTCTGTGGCGAATGCGTAATGAAATAATTTTTAGAAAAATGGATGCGGACCCTATGAGAGTACTGAATTATATAAACAAGTGGTGTCAAGAACTACAGTTGCACCCACATGGGGAAAGACATTGTAATCTACAGACCTCAAATTATAGGGGCCTGAGGGAAACTAATTTCTCTAGATTACAAGAATCAGTGGCCAACGACCTCACTATATTATTCTGTGCAGGAGTTGTGAATCACGAAAAAAAGGAAACAGGATACTGCTGGGGGCTAACGAGACAACGGAACATTGTCTATCATTGGGTCGGCAAAGAGAAAGGAACCTCCTATGTTGCTATGATGGCTAAAGGGTTAGCCTCAGGAATGAGAATTGCACAAAATCAACACTTGAAGCCGGACGAAATCATAACAAATTGGGGACAGATCAAGGAGACTATACCTATTCCAAAGACTAGATGGCCTTTAGAAGCAATTGAAGACTTATTGATTCTTGCGCCCAAAATAGAAGGAGCTCAGATTATTACAAACAAGGATCATGAAATTTTGAAATCAGCGTATTTGCTTGCTTGTACAGCGCTAGATGAGACAACCCCATGGGACTGGAAGAATGTAATGTGTAATGTACCAAAATAGTTGTATTTTATTGTTTCGTATCAACAAAAAAAAAAAAAAAAAAAAGAAAGAATGATTGAATAAAACTCAAATAGAAACCGAAGAGGAAAGAAAATCGAATTCAACTCAAATTGGAAACTAAACATCACCTAATATATTTTCAAAATAAATGAAGTTTGAAGGTGGGAAACCAAATCGAATTTGGATTTTGTCCATTTCATTAATTCCAAAAAAAAAAAAAATTTAGGGTAAAATTGACATTTAATCTGGTTTTTATAAATGGGGTAGCATCGTCTTTGGATTTCTTAATTTTAATGAAGGGCAAATTAGACATTACATATTCAAACTTAACGGCTACTTAACACCGTTATAAAGAAGGGGGCAACAGTAATTTCTTAAAGAACAGGATTTTATTAGTAATAAAATCAAACTACAGGGGGCAACAATAATTATCTCTTTTTTTAATTTTACATTTTAAGGGGTTGAAGTTTATTAATTTATAAAATCAGATCCTTTTCATTACCCGATTCTCAAATCCTTGGTTCTACCAATTCTAAATCATTATTTTCCAAATCCTAGTTGAAGATTAGGAAATGAAAATTAATGAGTGAAACAAATGAGTGTCAAACTGTTCAGAAACAGTTGCATATTGTCTCTGTTGAGTCTTTCTGTAAAGTACACAAGTAACGTTAGATGAGAAATATAGTTTTATTTTCACTTTTGAATTTTGATTGTACACAAACATGAAATAATCCAAAGATAGTTTCATAATCCAAAGACAGTTTCATTAGTCCTCCAACAACCATTCAACATTAGTACTTGCACAAAGACGGTTAACAGCGAATCTAGACACTATTAACGAATCCGATATCATAGTAACGTACATCAACTAAAGATCAAATCAATAAGTAGAAGAGAAAAGAAGAAAACAATGAAGGAAAATAGAGCAGACCTAAGGAACTTGAATGGGCTGATTGAGTTCCCCTGGCGTGATATCATCTACTGGAGCTTGTTCCTTAGTAAGCTTCACATAACGAGACTGCGCAGTCCCTTCCGCCATTAAGCCCGATAATGGGAACAAATTGAGACCAGCTGCCCTTCAAATTTGGGAAATCTCTCTGGATTTTTGCTCGCGTTTCACTGATCAATCTACCATTTTAGAGTGTTCGAATTCCAAGCTTTAAATCTTGATCAGAAGTTTCCGGTGACGGCAACCCTTTAACGAAAATCACTCCAAGCGGTGCATGAACCTGTCAACGCTTGAACACTAGAAAGTAAAAGAACGAAACGCAATTTTCAAGTCATGTACCCATTAATTTTCATTTTCTAATCTTCAACTAAGATTTGGAAAATAATGATTTAGAATCTATAGAACTAGGGATTTGAGACTCGGATAATGAAGGAGGGTTTGATTTTGTAAATTAATAAACTTTTAACCCCTTAAAATGTACAAATAAAAATTAAAAATTTAAAAAAGGGTAAATTTGTCATAGAAGTGATAATTTGTCATTAAATTGACTTTTTTTTATAGTACAGGGGAGGCAGATGCAAAGTCTCAATTTTTTTGGACTAAAAATGACATAGACCAAACCTCAAGAGGTCCAGATGGAAATTACCCTAAATTATATAACCTAGGAGTAGATGTTGGCTATATAGTCGTGCTCGTAACTAACTTGGTCCTCCTTGCTAGTTGATCAACTATAAGGTTGATCTATTTAAATACACTGACATCTACAAAATAACAGCACATATGCAATATATTTGTTACAATAGGACCAACTTCTAGAGGTGGAGGGAAATTCATTTGGGTTTGTTTAATTACTATATTGCCCCATTATGTGTTCTATTTATGTTTGCGTATAATATGATTTTGCCTTTTTTTTTTTGTCAGATAGATCGGTTGGTTGTCTTAATTTATCCATTGCTAGGAACTCACCTTCAAGGTCTTGTTGACCTTGAATTTTACGTTGCTAACCTTGACGAGGCACCACGCACTCAATTAAATAGAGTCCTGGTTCAACTATATAATTTATCGGCTTTTGTTTTTTTTCTTTTTTGTCAGATGGATCGGCTGATTGTCTTACGTGACATTTATCAATTGCTCGGAACTCACTTTCAAAATCTTGCTGACCTTGAATTTTACGTTGCTAACCTTGACGAGGCACCACGCACTCAATTAAATGAAGTACTGGTTCAACTATACAATTTATTGGCTGATGTAATATTTTCAGTCATTTCATGCAGAAACAACAACAATAATGGTCCATTAGGGATAGGTCTTTCTTCTACTGGTTTGTCTTCCTTCTTCAGAAACATCAATCATATATTAAAAATGTTATAGTATATATGCGAAAGTGCATTGATATTAAAAAAACAACCATAATAACTAAATGCCCCACCAAGAAACTAATAAAAGATGAAATTCATAAATAAGAAATATTTTCAATAATACAAACTACAATAGAACTATTGGAGTTTAACATCAAAAGCAAGATCAGGATCAATGTTGAAGTTTACTAAACTGAACATGTTTGATTATTAGAAAAATTCAAAATGAGGTCCAAGCCTTTGAAAAAAAATTAGTGGAACAAAAGATAAGAAATTCAATTAAATAAATGATTTAAAGTGGAAAAAATCAAAACCATTAATAAGACATGGTTTAACAAACAAATTTCAAGAATTTGAGTAAATAATACGATTTCAATTCAATCTAAACAAAAACAGAGGTATGAATGTGGAGCAAAACTACAACAAATATTCAAAATTTGGGATTTTATTGTAATATCAAGCATTATGATTCAATAATAAAAATCAAATGTGTACTACATCTCATCAAATTAGAACACAACTATATCCAAGGGTTTATATCAATTTAAATCAATTTCTCTCTATTTATTTACATATTTCAAAATTGAAGGATTAACTAATTAATTCACTAGTTTATGAATTTTAAGTTAGTAATTCTAACGTCATATTTGATTATACCATTATTTTGGGTGGATTTAAAATTTTTTTTTTTTTGTTTGCCAACCCCGGTTCATAAATCGGTGGTTTAAAAAATAATTATTACAATATTTTTATATTTTTTGATTAAGATACCATTATAATTTTCCTGTGAATTATATAATACTTATTTTCTCTAATGTTTTTTTTTAATTTATTTAATTGTGTTCTAAGATTTTATGTTTTAAAGTTTTTATTATATTGTAGTTTTTTTTTTTTTTTTGTCAAACATTTCATTCATAATTGAAATAAAACATAGACACAAACACCGAACAAAAAGAAAAAACAAGAAACTAAGGGATACGCCGAGCCCAATAAACCATAAGAAATTTGGTTGTGACAACCACAAAGCTAGAAAAACCTAATGGAGATGATAAACATAACCACCACCATCGCCTACGGAGACACACCACAAAGGGGGACACCAATGCAGACAAAAACATGCCCCAAAGGCATACATACCACACACTACAAGAGCTTACAATCCACACGCATCATAGGCAAAGACCGAAAACGCCACAAGGGCATACAAACCACACGCCCCAAGGGCCACAATAGCGCACACCACCAAAACGAAGACAGAAAGCCCCACAAAGGCGCCAACTCCGATGTTGAGGCAAAAAACACCTGAACATGTCTCCGAACTCCCAGCATGAGCCTGCAACCCAAAAGACCAACAGCAGCAACAGAAAACGAACTCAAAAGAACACCAAAACCACAGAAAACTCGCCCAAAACATGCATCAACCATCATCCGGTCAGCGGTTTTTTTTTTTTTTTTTTTTTTTTTGACACTCAAAACCTATGAAGCAGAGGAGGGAAAACCGAGAATCAGATATGGGAGATGGGAAAACTTTGAGTCAGCAAAATGGAAAAGCCAGGAACATGGGAAACAGAGAAAAATGAGATGGAGAACGTAGAAAACAGATAAAGGAGAAGATTCAGAGAGGGCAGAAAATTAGAGAAAAGAGAGAATAGGAGAGAAAACAGAAAAGCGAGAGAAAAAGAGCGTCAAAGAGAGGGGAGCAGCGAGGAGTGAAGAAACAACATACTATTTTTAATTATTATATTGTAGTTATAGTCCTTAGTTTGTATTATCAGTCTCGCTTGTTTCTGACATTAATTGGTATCAGGGCTAGAATTTAGAGCTTATGATTAGTTGGTATCAGAGCTAGAGTCTATCTAAATTATAATTTGAAATATTTATTTAATCATCTATAATATATTTAAGGGATAATTTCAATTATAACAATGTACTATTTTTAATTATTATATTGCCCCATACTGTGCTCTATTTATGTTTGTATATAATATGATTTTGCTTTTTGTTTTTATTTTTGTTGTTGTCAGATGGATCGGTTGGATGTCTTACGCGACATTATCCATTGTTAAGAATTTACCTTTAAGGTTTTGCTAACCTTTAATTTTACGTTGCTAACCTTGACAATGTACCAAGCACTCAATTAAATTGAGCCCTGGTTCAACTATATAATTTATCGGTTTTTGTTTTTGTTGTCAAATGGATCAGCTGGTTGTCTTACGCGACATTTATCCATTGCTAGGAACTAACTTTCAAGGGCTTCTTGACTTTGAATTTTACGTTGTTAACCTTGATGAGGCACTACGCACTCAATTAAATAGAGTCCTGGTTCAACTATATAATTTATCGACTTTTGTTTTTGTTTTTTTTTGTTGTTGTTGATATATGGATCGGCTGGTTGTATTACGTGACATTTATTCATTGCTAGAAACTCACCTTCAAAGTCTTGCTGACCTTGATGTTTACGTTGCTAACATTGACAATACGCCACACACTCAATTAAATGAAGTCTTGGTTCAACTATATAACTTATCTCGGCTTTTGTTTTTGTTTTTGTTTTTGTTTTTTTTTTACCACACACCCAATTAAATGAAGTTTTGGTTCAACTATAGCTTATCTCGGCTTTTGTTTTTGTTTTTTTTTTTTTTACCACACACTCAATTAAATGAAGCCTTGGTTCAACTATATAACTTATCGGCTTTTGTTTTTGTTTTTTTTTTTTGTTGTCAGATGGATCGGCTGGTTGTCTTACGTGACATTTATCCATTGCTAGGAACTCACCTTCAGAGTCTTGCTGACCTTGATGTTTACGTTGCTAACCTTAACGAGACACCACACACTCAATTAAATGAAGCCTTGGTTCAACTATATAACTTATCTCGGCTTTTGTTTTTGTTTTTGTTTTTGTTTTTTTTGTTTTTTTGTTTTTTGTTTTTTTGTTTTTGTTTTTTTGTTTTTTGTTTTTTAATTTTTTATAACCACACACTCAATTAAATGAAGCCTTGGTTCAACATATAACTTATCGGCTTTTGCTTTTTTTGTTTTTTTTTTTTTTGTCAGATGGATCGGCTGGTTGTCTTACGTGACATTTATCCATTGCTAGGAACTCACCTTCAGAGTCTTGCTGACCTTGAATTTTACGTTGCTAATCTTGACGAGGCACCACGCACTCAATTAAATGAAGCCTTGGTTCAACTATATAATTTATTGGCTAATACAAACATTTTCGGCACTCTCATGCAGAAACTGCAACGATAATGGTCCATTAGGGATATGTCTTTCTTAGGGGTGCAAGTTTGGCCCTGGCGGCCATGACCCGCCTTAAGCCCACCCTGAGCCCGAATAGGGCTTGGGCTAAAGATTTTGGCCCTAAGGGCGGGTTAGGGCCAAAATATTCTGGCCCTGAACTAGGGCCAAGGGCGGGCCTGGGATTACTCTCTAGCCTGCCTAGCCCATCCCTGATTTTTGGCCCTGACCCAGGCCCTGATCTTGGCCCTGATTTTGGCCCTGATCTTGGCCCTGATGTTAGCCCTGATCCTGACCCTGATCCTGGCCCTGATTTGAGTCTAAAGACTCTGGACCCTTCACTCACATGGAGATGAATTAATTGTAATACATATAGGTGGATATTTGACACATGTCAAATTTTAGAAACATGATCATGTTTTGTAGAAAATTAATAAAAATAAATTATAACCTCATTACCAATATAATAAGCATCTATTTGATTTTGGCCATGATTTTGACCCTAATTTTGGCTCTAATCTTAATATTAATTTGAAGATGATCATGTACTACAGTACTAGTTTTTTACCCTGATCTTCATACTAACATTGATATGAGTCTTGATTTTGGCATTTAGTCACTTTGATGATTTGATCATATTAGACTATAAATTCACTTTTTATATTATTTTTAAGGTAATTTTTATTTTTCCAACAAAGTCACTTTTAGTTCAATAAAATATTGATTTTATTTTTTGACTAAGGCGAGATAATATATTATAAATAAAAAAAACTATTACATAAATAATTAATATCTAATAAATCTATACCCCAACTTCTCATCATGAATGTCTAACAAATCTACTGTGATATTTCAAAAAAATTTATTAAAAACATATAGCTATGTTTGTAACTAAAACATCATTTTCTTTAACTATGAAAAAAATACTTTTTTTTTTTTTTTTGAATACTAAATTATCGTCGATTTACTTGTTAACAAGGTTTTGAATATGAATTTTTTTTGTATTGAATAAAGATATCAATTTATTGAACAGTTGTTAATGAAAACATACTACCTACGGCTTAAGTTCTTGACTTTGAAGATAAAATTTTCATTTATCATATTTCTTTTGAATTCTGAATCTCTGATGTTTTTAAGTTTACAAAAAGAGTTTGTGTGACATTCTCTATAATTGATTTGATTTTCAAATATCTTTATACCAAAAAAAATAAATAAATTTCAAATATGTCTAAATTTAATTACAATTCTTCTCTCTACTTATTCTATTTCATGAATAATTTTAACTCTTTGCTGCTGGAGAAAAACCAAAGGAAAAAACAGAATAACAGGAGAGAGAGAGAGAGAGAGAGAGAGAGAGAGAGAGAGAGAGAGAGAGAGAGAGAGAGAGAGAAACTTGGGGGAAAGACAAATTGGAAATTTGGAATGAAGTTTGACCATTGTCTTAGAAGCTAGAAATTAATTGAGAATTGAGATAAATCTTTTTCTTTTTCCCTTCGAGCTTACATATAATAACGATAATTTTCATCGAATAGCAAATTAAAGAACCCTAGAAATTTGAATTTCTCTATTTCTCTAAAATCTAAATGGGTATAAATAGTTAAATACATATTGAATATAAGTTTTGGATTATTTGTTGACATCTTTACTATTTTATTTTCCAGAATTGAGTTTGGAATTTAAGTATTTAATTACTTTAATATGTATTTTAATTACTACTTGTCTTATATTTGATATTTACGACCAAAGATATGGCCAATTAAAGCTAGGGACAAGGCCAATTAGGGCCTGGGCCAATCAGGGCCAACGGGGAGCTGAGGCCAATCAGGGCTAATCAGGGCCAATCAGGGCCAACCCATTCCGACCCGGCCCAATTAGGGCCAATTAGGGCGGGAATGGGCTTGGCTTGGCCCTGTAGGGCTTAGGGCCAAGGACAATAATCATTGGCCCTGAACTAGGGCCAGGGCGGGAATGGGCTCAAGTTATACCATATAGGGCTGGGCTTGGGATTGCAAAAGCCTGGCCCAGTTGCAGCCCTAGTCTTTCTTCTGCTGGTTTGTCTTCATTTTTCAGAATCATCAACCATATATTAAAATTGTTTTTGGTACATATGCGAAAATGCATTGATATTTAAAAGCAACCATAATAACTAAAATGCCAACCAAGAAATTGATAAACAATGACATGCATAAATAAGAAATATTTTCAGTAACACAAACTATAATAGAACTATTGGAGTTTAGTGTCAAAAGGAAGATCATAATCAATATTGAAGTTTATCAGACTGAACATATTTCATTATTAAAAAAAATCCAAAATGAGGTCCAAGCCTTTGAAAAAAAAATTAGTGCAACAAAATGTAAGAAATTCAATTAAATAAAAGATTGAAAAGAAAAAAAAATCCAAAACCATTAATAAGACATGGTTTAACAAAAAAGTTTCAAGCATTGCAATAAAGAATAAGATTTCAATTCAATCTAAACAAAGCAAAGGTGCTGATGTAGAGCAAAACTACAACAAATATTAAAATGTGGTTCTTTTGTGATATCGAGCATTATGATTCAATAATAAATATCAAATATGTACTACATTTCATCAAACTAGAACAATCCAACTATATCCAAGGGTTTATTTTAATTTAAACAAATTTCTCTTATTACTTTACATCCTTCAAAATTGAAGGATTAACTAATTAATTCAATAATGTATGAATTTTAAGCTAGTAATTCTAACATCATCTTGATTATACCACTATTTGGGTGGAATTTTTTTAAAAAAATAATTATTACAATATTTTTATGTTTTTGGATTAAGATACCAATATAATTTTCTTGTGAATTATATAATACTTATTTTCTCTAGTTTTTTTTTTTTTTTTTTTTTTTATTTAATAGTGTTCTAAGATTTTATGTTTTAAAGTTTCTCTTATATTGTTGTTATAGTCATTAGTTTATATTCTCAGTCTCACTTGTTTCTGGAATTAGTTAGTATCAGAGCTAGGATTTAAATTTTATGGTTTAGAAGTTAGTTGGTATAAGAGCTAAAGTCTATCTGAATTATAGTTTGAAAGATTTATTTGATCATCTATAATATATTCAATGGATAATTTCAATTGTCCCAATGTACTATTGTTTAATTACTATATTGCTCCATCCTGTGTTCTATTTATGTTTGAATATAATATGATTTCGCTTTTTGTTTTTGTTTTTTTGTTGTTGTCAGATGGATCGACTGGTTGTCTTACGCGACATTTATCTATTGTTAGAAATTCATTTTCAAGGTCTTGCTGACCTTGAATTTTACATTGTTAATCTTAACGAGGCACCACGCATTCAATTAAATGGAGCACTGGTTCAACTATATAATTTATTGGCTGATGTAAACATTTCCAGCCCTCTCATGTAGAAACTACACCGATAATGGTCTGTCAGGGATATGTTTTTTTCCCACTAGTTTGTAGGTAAGCGATTTCAATAAGCTAACCAAATAAAATAAATTATTCGATTGGAAACTTGCAGACCCCAAACCATTTTCCATAATTCTTCAATTACCCTATCCGTATTTTGCATGCCACTTATACTATCAAGACATTGTCAAATCTTAAAAAATTTTAAAAAATTGTGTGAATCCAAAATTATAAGAATACAAGTGTAAAATTGATATTTCATTAAGTGTTTTTTTCTTTTCTAAATGAGAATAATATTATTTGTTAGTTTCTTAATTTTAGAAGGCAAAATAGATATTAAACATTCAACTATAATTGTCTTTCAACACCGTTAGAATTGAGAGAGGCAACAGTAATTTCATAAAGAATATGATTCTTTTAGTAATTAAGTAATAGTACAATGGGGTAATAGTAATTATCAAAATATTTAACTACCTAGCTAAGTGTCTCCATTATACATGACTAGATAATCATAAAAATATTTAAAATTATAAAGGGTACTCTTGCCCCGTAACAAAGATTGTAAGGGTTTGATTTTTTACCCACCGTATTGAAAGGGAATCACTAATGGAATACTTTCTTGAGACCAAAAGATAAGTAGACGTAGACTTGTAAAGTTGAACCACTATAAACTCTTGTATTGTAATTGTTTGTTATTGTCTAATTTCATTTAAATATTTAATTTATCTTGAAATTGTAATTAAATCGAAAAATTTGGACAATCCACTAGTTACAACATAATCACCCCCTCTAGCTTGTATTAACATATAAGAGGATATAGTCCCAAAATCAAACCTACACATCCACATCATTCTCACATACAACAATTTATGAAACTTGAAATAGAAACAAGTACAAACTAACATTACCTTCCATTCGCGCAAAATCACACACAAATTATAAGAGGTTACAAGAAATTAAAATATTGTATTTAAATAACTTATCATTTATACAAGATATGGTTAAGTATATTCCTCACCTTTCAAGCTTATATAAATTTTCAAATCCCAAAGTAATCCATTAAAAGGAGAGTGCAAGTGACCTAACCCTAGAAACACAAGAAATTAAATTAGCAATAATCAAGAATCGTTCGGAATCAAAGGGGGCTAAAGCACACACCCAACAAAGGGCAGGGGGTGGGGGCCATACAGGGTCGGTCGACCAGTCCTGGTTAATCGCCCAATATAGGGCCCTTGGTATGAAACTTTAATTTTGTCCCCAATTCGAACTCAATTTGAATGGGACTTTGGGGTCTTCAATTTGATAGTATTAGGGTCCCCAAACTACCTTTCAAACAACACCCCAATTGGTTCTCAAACGAAAACCCCTAATTTAGGCTCTCAATGTTTGCTCACGAGCGTCTTTGAGAGGTTTGAATCAGTTTCGAATGCAAATGATTGCATGAACGAATTCTCGTAAAGATTGGAAAGCATTAAAAACAAAAAAAAAAGAAAAAAAAGAAAATGGGACAATAAGAAGCATTCAATGTAACCCAACAATAAAACCAGCATAGCAATGCAAATGTTTCATCATAATTGCCTTCAAAAAAGAGGTTTTGAAAGGGGTTTTTGAATTTTTTACCGTATCGCTTGATTTCCTTTCTTTCTCGTACTTCGACACCACCTAAGTAATGAAGAAGCTTCAAAATCACGAGTTCTCCTTCTCTCTCACGTTCTGAGCCTCCTTTTTACATAAACAATGTGTTTATGAGGTTAGAGAGTCATAAAATAGGGTTTAAACCCGAAATCCTAAATCTGTCTTGAAACTGTGTAGGGGTGGTTGGTCCAGCCGGTCAACTGCCTCCGACCAACCAGCCCTGTGTCTCCTTCATGATAAAGTCGATTGCGACAGGCTTCGGAGGGTAAAAAGGTCCTTTCAAGGGCTGATCATTGGTATAGTTTACCTAGAATTTCAAGTCCTCTAGCATTGGTTTATGGACATGCCAAAAGCTCATTTTTAAGCTTTATAGATTGGTCCTTCTCTCTTCTTTTGAAATTCATTAGAGTGATCGGGTCTTCATCATGGTCATCCACCTCCATAGGTTCAATTTTTGAACACTCGGACGCAACTCATATGGTCCAAAGTTGTCACTTACTTGCACCTCGGGTACGCGGTCCTGAAACCAATGGGTAAATGTAAGAATACCGAGGGATTTCACAATTATTGTACATCAACGTTCATCTTCTTTAAAAACCTGAATTTGAGCAAAACAGTAGTGGGTCTTGGACGTTTTCGGCTCGTGGAGATTAAGAAAAATAAGGATGAGAAGCCAAGAACCAAGATTGGTATGGAGAACAAGTTTGGATGCATATTTTGATGAGAACGTAAGAGAAGAAGATGAGTAATCTATTATAATCTCCCTCTTTTGAAAAGTTTCACCTTTCAAGTAGTTGTTTGTTAGAGTTGAGTTTTTTGAGGTTGTAGCCTTATATTTTTGTGGGTGAAAGAATTCATACTGGAATTGGTGTTTCATGTTTTGAATGTATTAAGAATAGGTGCTCTCTAATCATTGTATTGATCAAGATTTTAATTGGAAAGTATTGAGTAAATATGGAGCTCTACTTATTGCTTACTCAGTGGATGCAGGCAATTTGGCCGAACTATGTAAATTTGATGTATTGTGTCTCTAATTTATTTTTTTATTGCTTATATTGGAGTACTTTGATTGTAGAGTGGTGGTACACTGTCTGGTAGGCCTAGCCACATTTGTGGTGTGTGTTGGATGTGTCATTAAAAAAAAAAGAGTAAACTTTATAATATAAAATTGTTTAAGCTAGGACACTTGGACGTTAACAAAGATGAATTAATCATGAATGCTTGTGGAATATGCCACCAAGTTCTAGAAAAAGCCAAACACCGAGCTCCCTTGGCAAAAAAAATCAGCCATGACATTAGAGCTCCTAGGAACATAGCTAAACAATACATAATTGATAATTAAAGAAAGCCTAATAATCTCTGAGACTAAACTATTACAATTCCAATCAAGGGAAGATTGAAAACCTCTCAAAGCTAAAACTTTGGCAAACAATCTAAGTTAATCCTCAGATTTAAAATACCCAAGAGTGTCCTAAAATCAAGCCGCCCTTGATAGCTTCAACTTCCAAAACTGTTGCCAAGAAACCATATCCCTTTTGACCTTGGGCTGCCACAAACGCTCCATTTGATTCCCATAAAATGCAGCTCTTTGCCGTCTTTGTTTGTCCTACCGTCCCATGAACCATCGACGAACATTTGAAAACAATCCACATTCTCCTGCAGTGTCTCCGATGCTAAGAAGCTTACCGGGTTACTCTTCTCAATAGCTAGACTCAAACAGTGATTATGAATGTTTGCAAAAAGGAAAGAGAAATTAGCCATGGTGAGGAGCATAGAAGCATCTTTATCCCAAAATAAGACGGCATTTCTTGTGTTCCAAATTCACCACACCATAGCACTCCAAATTTGGTTCACCCAGTTCATATTGTCATGAGCTTTAAATTTATACTGATGAAATCAATTCAATCATGAAGATGCTCCCCATGAAATTCATCTGTATCAATACATCAAGGAGAAAGTTTCGACAATCCTTTGAATGGGAGCAATGAAATAAAGCATGACTTATAGTTTCAAGACCCCCTCCCCCACAAATCAAACATATTTGGGTTAAAGTAGCTCTTCTTGCAAAAAGAGAGCTCCCAATTGATAAGTATGAGATTATCTCGATCAACTTTGTCTTGAGATTAAAGAAGCGTCATATTGAAGAGAATTTTAGATGACATTGATTCACCCCCCTTCTCAGTGTCAACCTGGGAATGACAAGTTACAATGTGAAATTGAACATGATATCGTTTATTAGATTCAGAAAAGGGAGATGGAGAGAGAGAATGAGAGACAGAGGAAAGGAATTGAGAGGGAAAGTGATGGGGGAAAAAAGATCCATTACTACCATTTTTAGAACCGGGTCTTAGAAACAGTTGGGTTTTGGTTAAACGGGTCATGTAAATGTGTCTCTTTCACTTAAACCCCAGCCTTCTAATCTAAGCCATTTAGTAAGAATATGAAACATGTCTAGTTGTGGCGTGCACAACAAAGAGATGCACACAACAAATGATTTTTTTTTCCAATGTCAAAGGCTGGGTGGTTTTGCAATCAAAGCATAGAGACTACAGGGAATAAGATAGTCCCATTCCATTGGGCTTCGAAGTTTTCTTTTTACTTAATGAAATTGCAGGCGCCTTCAAGGGTTGTCTCTTCGGAGAGTTTGCCATTTCAAGAGTAGCAGAGTCGATTGCTGATGCTTCTATCAATGAACACATGCGTGTTTCATTCAAGGATGCTGGCATTATTAAGCATCTTGTTCGACTACTTGATCATAACAGTGAGACTGAGCCCATTTAGGAAAGAGAGAATTCCCGATGGGAAGGCACCTATCTTTTCTCTCAATGTATAAATAAGCCTATTAATTAATTTAAGTCCAGCCCAGCCCAACCCAACCCAACCCAGCCCAGCCCAGAAGACACGAATCTCAAAAAACTAGGTGGTTTTGCAATCTAAGCCTAGAGAGTAGAGACTACCGGCGATACCATAGTCCCATACGGTTCAGCTTCGAAGCTTTCTTCCGCTTGATAAAATTGCAGACGCAGTCTACGATTGTCTCTTCGGAGACATCCGATAAAATTGGAACGATACAGAGAAGATTAGCATGGCCCCTGCGCAAGGATGACACGCACAAATCGAGAAATGGTCCAAATTTTTTTGTATTTTTTCCCGTAAAATACTTTCCTGATTTTGTTTTCTTGAGTTCTTGTTTCCGCCTGTCTTACTTTTCTGGTGATTCTGTTTCGAATTGTTCTTCAGTTACTCTGGTATGTTTGTTGTCTTTCCATATTTCTGTTGTTTGTATATGGTTTCTCCCATCAGATTCTTTTCTCGCGTATTAAATCCACACACGGTCAAATAGGCATCGAAAACTTGGATGAAGGAAAAAAGAAATGAATATGAATCGATTACTCATGGTTTGTGGTTTGTACCATTTTCTTGTGGTTTTGTGATAAGTAGACACTGGAAGTTTGTGGATTTCGAGGTTTCCGGGTTTTACTGCCTTCTGTATTCAATCAATGCAATAACGTTGCTCGATTTGACTCCTTTGAGCTTCAGAATGAGTTTTTGTTTGCTCCATAGCTTATTCATGGAGAATGGATTGTAGATTGAAGTACAAACAAGATATTTCTGGTTAATAAATATTATGATATAGAAGAATTAAAGGTATGAGAGGGAGGAAGAATAGAGAATTTGTTTCTATTGAGCAAAACCCTAAGCCTTATTTCCACTATTCTGTTTATATTTCAGCTGCAACCATAGGACCTTTATTTATTTATTGTTTTGTTGGGGAGGGGAAGGGGTATACATCTGTGCAAGGCAAAAGTGGTATCCAGTTGAAATTCTCAATGAGACAATGACTATAAGTAGAACAATCTGAAATGTCAAACATACCAATTAGAGGCTTTATGACAATACAAGGTATGTTGACAGTAGCTTCACTGCCTCAAATGATCCACTCTGTTTTAGTTGGGCGTGGTTTTCCAAGGAAATGACCAATGAAATTGAGTTTTATGTGCATAAGGGGACCCCTAGTTAGTCATTGTTGGATTCAGGAGGAGAACTAACCTTTACTTGGAGGAGCAGACAGACACCAATTTTAATATCTATTTACAGCCTATGAAAGAAACAAATAGATATGATTCCTTTGCTATTCCATGGTTTTGGGAGTATTGTTTGTATCTACATGTTATGATATGCCATTTGATAAGAAAAGTAAATGCTTTTATGGTTTTAGTCTTCTCTCCTGTGTCCTCCGGGAGGGTAACTTCCTACCAGATAGCAGAACTTCTCTGTTGGGTTACTCTGCCTGCAATGATGTATAAGATACATTGAGCTTCTATGACCACCACTTGTGTCTTCTGTGTAAAAGCAGTCAGATTGGCATTCTTTATCTCAATTTGAACAGACAAATATTTTGCACTAAATTCAGTTCCGTGAGTCTTGGTTCCTTTCTTAGTTGTTACTCTTGGTTAGTTTTTTACAGTTACCTACTCTAAGCAGCAAAAGGTCAGAGTTTTGTTAAAATTGGATTTCATATTCCGTTGAAGAACATGTTTCTTCTCTTCCAGAATCCTATAAAATCAGGCCTGCGTGATGTTACTGCGGAGAATCTTGATAAAGTATCCGTCCCCTCTAAAACTTAGTTGCTGTTTATGGACATAATAATGCATCACAACATCTCATATCAGCTGCTATTGTTTTTTCATTAATAGATTTTGATCTGATACTGATATAGAATGCCAATATCATGTTGTACCCAAGAAATATTGACTTTTTATGTGGATTGAGTTGATGAATATGTATATCTTCTGAATCTTTAGTTAATGTTAATGATCTGTCTGTCTTGGAATAAATTGCAATACTGTGATAGTGTAAATGGAAAGTATCATTCTAGAACATACAGTAGCTCAGACTTTAATGGGACAACATATTGTGGAAACCTTGTTTGCAATGTCATGATTCTACAAATGATATATAGTATTCTTCAGTTCTATGATCACTGTTTTCCGATGTCTGAATCCAAGCATTTTATTCATTATCCATTCCAGTTCGTCTTGCTGCATCCTTAATGCTCTTTACTTCTACATGTCTTGGAGCTCATTTTGCCCGCAAAATAACCCCAACCTGCTTAAAGCTCAAACAATCCAAGTTTTTTGATCTGGTATGTGCTTCTGTAGATAGTGAAAACAGAGACAAGTAATGAAAAACTAAAAAAATTTCTTCCTTGTCTTGCATGGCAACCTATGGATGATTAATGCTGAATTTGTGCAAAGAAGAACACCTCCTTAAGGTTTGTTAGGGCTTGAGGTGTATATTTCTTTTTAACCATAGAAAATGACAGAGGGAAATAGAAGTGATTTGGACACTAATTCAACTCAAGTCCTTTCTCTGTTCAATGATATCATATGAAAGGGAGGGGGGGGGGGGTATTCTTGTGGATTTATTATCTTATTGAACTTCATGTTTGCTTTGACTCTAACATCACCCAATGTCTAATCTTTTTATGTTTTTGAATAGGGTTGTCTATGACCATTTTATTATATTGGATAATGCCTTGAATCTTGATTGTGTTGAATGTAGTAGTTGTGACAAGATACACTTCATATTTCTTGGCATTGACCCCTTCTTGTCTTTCTTGGTGCGTAGTTTCACTTTGGCACATCTTAGGGCTGTCTCAATTGGTTGATTGTATAAGTTCCATCATTAGTTTCCTTAATCCCTGCTGACCTGACCTTTTGCATCCCCTGAAGCATTTGTCATCAGATTTTTAGGAGTAGGTCTAACATAATCTGTTACACCTCTAAATGCAATTGCAGATGACACATGAACAAAAGCTATAGAAATTTTTTTTAGTCCTAGAGGGAGAGGTCCAATGCTGCCGGATAAAGGAAAAAGTTTTCTTAAAGAGGTGGTGGGGGATAGAAATTTTTTCTGAGGAGAAAGTGCTCCAAAAGGGTAGTTTCCATTTGGACCCTTGAGGTTTGACTTAAGTCGTTTTATGGTAAAAGAAATGACATTTTTGTATGTCTCGCCTGTGGTATCCAAAAAAGACCAACTAAGGATATAATGTCATTTTTATGATTAAAATGCTCTTATTGCGGTTTGATTTTCTTTCTTCAATTTATCCAGATTCAGAACACAGGTAAGGTACTAACAATTTGGTATTGGAGTAATCTTCTAACTGAATATGTTAGCAGTTGAAAGGAAATCGATGTATAAGGACATTTAGGTTATAAGAATAAAAATGTATCCTTGGTTCTTTTTAGATATTGTAAGGGAGGCAAATGAAAAATGTCATTTTTCTTATTCAAAATAAATTAGATCAAACTTCAAGGGGTCTAAATGAAAATTAGCCGTGACATGGGAAAATTTTTATATTAATCATATAAAAGCAAACAATTAATGTTTAGAAACTACCGAAGATGACTATTAAAAAGATTTGGTCAAATTGTTCTGTTTTTCTGGATTTTCTACCAGCTCCTTCAGTTCAAACTTGGCCTTTTTGTTTTGCTTCAAATTTTGTACAGGATTTTCTGCCAGTTCCTTTCGGTGGAAATTTGGCCTTTTTGCTGGTTCCAATTTTGTACAGGATTTTCCGTCAGCTCCTTCAGTGCAAATTTGACCTCTTTTGTTGTTTCAATTTTATTCCCGCTTGCACTAGCTGTGCCAGAGATGTCATTTTTTTTTGGGTAATTTTCATCTGGACCCTCTGAGGTTTGGTCCATGTCATTTTTAGTCCAAAAAAATAGACACTTTGCATTTGCCTCCCCTGAGGTATTCAATAAGATAAATTAAGGACAATTTGTGATTTTTATGACCAAAATAACCTCACATCTATTCTACCGTTAGATTTGCATATTTTCTTCACAACTAAATCTAACGGTGAAAATTAAAAGAGGGGTGTTTTCTGGATCCATTCCTATACTGACAGACTCCCATACCTCCAGTTGGCCGTTAGATTTTAGACACCTGGATCATTCCAATCGGATGAACATAAATCCACCTGAAATAATACACTCTCAGTCCCCAATTCTCTCTCATCCCCTTCATCGTCTCCATCTTCAGTCCGTCTCATCCCCTTCATTGTCTCCATCTTCAGTCCGACGTGCCGCCATCGCTGCCTACTTTCCTCCTCAACTTTGGCACAAGAAGTTGGGATTTCCCAATTGCTGAATCTCCAATCAAGAATCCTTGAACACATAATCAATTTTTTGATTGAAATCCCCATACAAATTCGACATTTCTCTCGCCCTCGCAAATCTAATGAAACCCCTCCCTAAATTCGCAACAAAAGAACTAAAATCCAAAATAAGTCAGGCTAAAGAAGGATCAAGTGGATTCCAATTGTAAATGTAATTGGATAAGGTAGGAGATTGTGAGAGGTAAGGAATTGCTCATGAGGTTCCTCAGACAAAAACAGAGAAGAAACAGAATAGAAAAATAAGTTTAGGGTTACAGTAAAGAAAATGGAAGAAACGAAGAAATGCAGAGGAAAGAGATGACTTTTCAGATGAAATGGTCTTCAAGCCACCATGACCCATTTCGTTCGACGCCTTACCCAGACCAGCCCTCCGACAGACGCATCTATCGCTTTCATTTTCCTTCCGTAGTTAACTCACAAGCTTAGTCTACCATCTATACACTTAACTTTGGATGCTCGATGAAACAACAGAAAATGGAAAAATCCAATAAACCACAAGAGAAGGAAAGGAAAGGAGGAAAGAAAAAAAAAAAATCTCGATACAGAGATAGAGATTCACAACCCAGCAGAATCAATAACAGACGTTCAAATCCAACCAAAAAAGATTAAGAAGGGAAGAAGAAAAACCCTAGAATCCGAACTGAAAACCAAAACATCAACGGATATGGATTTGATTTATCAAGACATGATGCTGAAAGACTCCATTCCTTGACTATTTAGTTTTCTGGATCAGCTCAAGCTTGTTTTCTCGTTTTACCTTCGTCTTTCATTTTAAGTTTTATTTTTTATTTTTTTGGCCTCTGCTTGTTAAGTTTTGCTCCACTGTGAACTTCAGAGCTTAGAAATCCGGAAGAGAGAGAGAGAAAAGAAATGTATATGTTTTCAGATGGATTTATATTCATCCAATTGAAATGATCTACGTGTCTAAATACCTCCACTCTTTTAACTTTCACCGTTAGATTTAATGTGAAGAAAATATGCAAATCTTACGGTAGAATAGATGTGAGGGTATTTTGGTCATAAAAATCACAAATTGTCCTTAATTGATCTTATTGAATACCTCAGGGGAGGTAGATGCAAGCTGTCCATTTTTTTGGACTAAAAATGACATGGATCAAACCTCAGAGGGTCCAGATGAAAATTACCCTCTTTTTTTAAATCCCCTGTAAACCTTCTTTGTTTTGTATGACGCAGTATGGACTCCTGGCTCAACAATTGCCAGTTTTTTTTTTTGGCCAGTTACATTGAGCAAAATCATACTACTATTATAAAAGTACGAACTCATAGAAGATGGTTACATTTTTTTTCTTCCTAAAATACCCCTAAACTTATACTAAAGTGATATAATTAATTATGTTTAAGATTGTAATTTAACACTCATAAATAAAAATAATATAATATTTATTATGGATAATTACTATTGCCCCCTGTAATTTGATTTTATTACTAATAAGACCATGTTCTTTACGAAATTACTGTTGCCCCCTTCCTTATAACGTTGTTAAGTAGCCGTTAAGTTTGAATATGTAATATCTAGTTTGTCCTTCATTAAAATTAAGAAATCAAAAGACGATGCTACTACATTTACAAAAATCAGATTAAATGTCAATCTTACTCTAAACTTCATTTATTTTGAATTAATGAAATGGACAAAATCCAAATCCGATTTGGTTTCCCACCTTCACTAAACTTCATTTATTTTGAATTAATGAAATGGACAAAATCCAAATCCGATTTGGTTTCCCACCTTCACTAAACTTCATTTATTTTGAATTAAGGAAACTGGCAAAATCCAAATCCAATTTGGTTTCCCAGCTTCACTAAGCTTCATTTATTTTAAAATAAAGAAATGAGCAAAATCAAAATCAAATTTGGTTTCCTACCTTCACTAAACTTATTTATTTTTGAAAACATTTTAGGTGATATTTAGTTTCCAATTTGAGTTAAATTTGATTTTCCTTTTTCTTTGATTTCTATTTGAGTTTTATTCAATCATTCTTTCTTTATTTTGTTTTTTTCTTTTATAGAATAAAACGGATTATAACAGTTAATTGAGGGTACTATTATAAATTGACAAAAGGGTAAATAATTAAAGAGATAAGTATAAGGGTATTTTGGGATTTTTAAAAAAATATAAAGATGTCACATCATCAGTAAACTAACGGAACTTAATGTTAAGGGGCAATAGTAATTGTAGACAAAGTTAAAGGTTGGATTAGTAATTTTGAAAAGTACAGGGGATACAATAGTAATAAAATCAAAGTACAGGGAGCAATAGTAATTATCCCTATTTATTAATTGAATCTTCAAAGGTTTTTCTTGAGAATCCCAAACGTTTAAACCTCTTAGTTGGCCCATTAAAAGAAAAAGAAAAAAAAATCCATCAAAACCAATAATATTCATTTAATTCAAATCACTATATCATTATATATATAAAATATAATAATTTTTATTAATTGATATTTACTAATGGAATTTCAAAGGTTTTGCTTGAGAATCCCAAAGAGTTGAAGCGTCTTTGAATGTGTTACGGCAGAAAGATGTTTCTGTTGCCCTTAAGGGTTAGGTTGATGCCAGTATTAAGGGATCCGTGCATGTTCGCATCGATATCAGTGGTTCACCTTTGGAATTCCCTGGTTCGTTTCTTACATGTTGCGTGATTTATTAGTTAATTGCTTCATCGTTTTATTTTTTATCAATAGGCAGTTCCACTTTCATTTCCGCTTTAATGTTGCAAATTTAGAACGCTGCAACCATTTGAATCCCATAATAGCTTGGCTATTTGTTTACCCTTTTATCTGTTAGATTTTCATGAAAATTTTGTTTTATGCTGAGTTTCTAATTTTTGTTTTATGCTTTTATTTTCCCTCTTTCTTTTGCAAACTGCATATTTTGTGGATTATAGATAATAGATGAAAACTAGGGGTGTCAATTTGTAGTCCGAATCGTTAAAACCGAACCACACCAGCCCATTATAGCCCAAACCAAACCTTAATGGGCTGTGTTTAGGCTGAGGGTCGCGGAGCCCTCACCAACCCGAAACCGAACCGCAACCCGTTATAGCCCATTTTACAACCCGTTTTGTAATTTTACATTAAATAATATTTGAATCAATATATTACCACTAGGTAGTTGGTATAAACAATTAAAAAAAATTAAGCATGAACTCAAAAGATCAAGTAGTCATTATAATACTTAAATATCTAGATTCTTGATTTCTACAGAATTGGTGGATTTTTTTAAGGGAAATTGACCAATAACAACTTTGCTTTCCAAAGAATTTTGGCTTTTGTTGTAGAATGCTCAATTATTTCTTCTTGTTGTTTTTCTTGCACACCATAAACTGTTAGTTAACTCGAGTCTAAACCATTAGTCCAAACTGTTAGTGAGCCTGAACCGAAACTGCACCAAATCGAAACCGGCCCGAAACCGTTATTTTGCTAATGAGCCGTGTTTAGGCTAGATGTTTTTCAGCCCAAAACCATTAAGCCTAGCCCGAAACAGCCCCAAACCGCACCGTTGACACCCCTAATGAAAACTCAATGAAACAATCAAACCATCAACCGTGATGTGTCATGTGTGAGATCTGAAAATAAATCAAACCTATTCATCTTTTTTGTTGTGCATTACTTTCCATCTTAAATTTAGTGCTTTTCCTTTACATTTTGAAATACTTCGTCTAGGCATCTTCATTTTACACAGGAATAGTTGTTAAATGCCTTGCAAATTTTACCTTTTTTTAGGGGGTGCTAATAGGAACCATGGAGGTAATTTGCTGTTTTACTTCCCTTCTTGTGTTAGTATGTGCTTTAGTGCCTCCCATTGATGCTTTTGTATTCTCTACCAGGGGACTAGATCATGTGAAGGCACTAATTTGAATTTATAGAAGGCAATATTGTTTGCGACGACTATCAGGAAGTCAAAATCCAAGAGAGCACACAGGTTCTGGGTGTTGGATCCATACCACGTTCAATTATTGTTGTTTTGAAGGAATGCACTAGCCACCGTTGCAACTAAGGGAGTCGTCGTTTTTCATGGTGACAATGTGAAGATGATTTGATCAGAAAGCAAAGACTACCATTAAAACAATGGGCGGCAGCAGCTTAATGTCTGGATGACCTGAGCTTCAATGATCTTGTGTGGAGACTTAATAGGTCCTGCACGTACATCAATGAAGAGCTATTTTTTTCGTTTGGTTGGGGGGTGGGTGGGGGGAGTTCCACATGTGCTAGGCTTCAACCAAGTGGGTGTGGCTGTTGTTAAGTTATGTCTTGATCATTATTTACTCAGAGAGCAAATGTGATGAGGGGTTCTATGATTGAGGTTCCTTTTTGTTCTTGAATTGTTTTACGTTTTCAAGCAATGAACTAATACTCATTATGGATATCCCTTTATAGTAAATTCAAGTGCTTTAAGCACAATTTGGCCATAATTCAATATCGTTTTGAAACTTGGGATGATCTTCACATTTCACTCCTTGCATTTGGAGGCCAGAGCAAATTAAGTCGACATAGTAGTTTATATCTACAATGTCAATTCCTACTGAATCATTAGTAAAACATTACATATTGCCTAATTTCTTATCATAAGATTTCAAACCAATCCGATAAGATCGGATCAATCCGGTTGGGTCTGCTTCTGTTCCTAAGGTGTTGTACAGAAACTGATCCCCTACTGTTAACATCAATTAGTACGAATTAGGGTCGGTCTCATTAGAGTTGGAGCTAATTGGTTAGACGACGGCTACTTCACTTATTAGAATGGTATTAGTAGTTATCCCATAATGGAATAGAAAGAACATGAATAGGCATGTTCAATAGATTATTGAGATGTCACAACATTTAACTCCTATATTAACTCTCTTCTAACACTTTTTTTTTTTTGATACATAAACGGGGTTAAAAAACCCAAATCAATTTAATGAGAGCTGGTCAAACGATCCACCTGAAGGAACTCCTCTATACCTTGAGGGGGTTCCTGAAATAAATGCGTAGGAGAATCCAATGTTGTTGTTCTCTTCGCCATCCAATCGGCAACCATATTTGCTTCTCTATTAGTATGAGTAATGATGATATTTCCATGCAAATCTACCAACTCTCGGATCGCCACAATAATCCTTGTCATCCTTCCTTGATGTTGAGCACTCAGTTTCAAACAATCGATTGCTTGTGAAGATTCAGACTCCATGTAAACATGTAGCATATTTCTTTCTACTGCATAGCATATGCCTACACAAATAGCATGGAGCTCAGTTTCAAGAACACTTGTCTTGGGGATTCTATGCACAAAACCTCCCAAGTACACCCCTTCTGAGCTGCGAAAAACCCCTCCAATTTGATTGAAATCTTCTTTACCAACTGCAGCATCTACATTGTATTTTAGCCACCCTTCCGTTGGTCTTTTCCACTTTGCCTTTCTTCTAACACTTCGTGATAATGATTGTGGATTATTTTCCTGGGTCCAAGCTGCCTCCACATGTGAGTAGTATTCTTTTATCATTTCCACCCCTCCTCCTGGTCGAGTGAAGTCTTCTTCATGAGTATCACGATTTCTCCAACCCCACAGTAGATATAGTGTGATGGCGAAATTGGCTGACCATCCTTTCTGTTGTTGTGATAGATTTCCACAAATGTATAGGTAAAGCCAATCATGACGATCACAATTGAAGAACTGTCCTTGTTGATTCATTGGGATTAATCGTTTCCATACTCCACTCGCATATTGGCAATCTCTAAACACATGTAGACTAGTTTCGGCTTCATGAAGACAGAAGTTACAGAATGAGTGGTTCATGAGTCCCATTTTCCACTTCTTATCATTAGTTAGCAGCCTGTTCAGACTTAGAACCCACATGAAACAAGAGATTCTTTGTAGCACCTTTAACTTCCAAATGGCCTCCCAATACCTGTTATCAAAAGAAATGTCCACACCAAGACTATTGGAATCTTCTAACACTTCATATGCAGATTTTATTGTAAAACATCCATTCTATGATGGACTCCATGGCCATACATCCTTTCCTCCGCCTGTACTTGGCGGTGGGCATGCTTCAATTTTAATGCAACAGTTCGAAGGTAATATATTTTCAAAAATTTCCTTTCTCCAACCTCCATTTTCATCCACATATGATGATATTTTTTCCTTACTCATTCCACTGGGTATATCATATATAGCTTTTGACTTAAGGTTCTGCCCCACCTCCAGCCAATTATCTTCCCAGAAAAAAGCTGAAGTTCCATCGCCAACATCAACTTTGCTATTGCTCAGCACTTTGGGAGCTACAGTACAGATTGCTTTCCAGATGGGAGAGTCACTCGGACTAGCTTTGAATTTCTCTTTTCTTCTACTGGTTCCATATTTTGCCTGCAAAACTGATTTCCAGATAGTATTATAATTTAAGAACCCCCAAGCAAGTTTCATCTGGAAAGCTTCATTCACCTTAACGAGATTTCTAAAGCCCAATCCACCTATCTCTTTTGGTTTGCAAATAGTGTCCCACCCAATGAGATGAGATGGCCTTTTGCTTTGAGTATCACCCCATAAAAAACCTCTAGCTGATTTTTCAACATCTTGAAGTATTCCTTTTGGTAAGGGTCCTGACTGCATAGAGTAACTGGAATAGCCATAATAACTGATTTAGCAAGGGTTATTCTGCCAGCCAAAGAAAGTGAATTAACCTTCCAATTCGACAGTCTACTCTTCACTTTAGCTAAAATATGGTGGTAATTTTCCTTCTTAACTCATCCATTCCAAATTTGGGTTCCTAGATATTTACCAATTTCTTTTGTTTCAGTGAACTTGCTGACATGGGTGATGTCTCTAGCTTGATTGCGACTGACATTTCTAGAAAAGAAAATTCTGGTTTTCGAAGTACTGACCTTGCTACCAGAAGCCATACAAAAATTGTTGAGACAATCATTGATTGTTACTACCTGTTTAATCGTGGCTTCGGCAAAAAGAAGTACATCATCTGCAAACATTAGATGAGAAATGCATGGCCTGGTCCTCCCAATTTTGATAGGTTTCCATCGCCCATCACTTACAGCATCCTGTATACAATGTGATAACCTTTCTATGCACATCACAAAAATATAGGGTGACAAAGGATCTCCTTGCCGAATGCCCCTAGTGGGTTGGAAAAAATTTGTATCTTCCCCATTCCAAAGAACACCCAGTTGTGCTGTGGTTATACACTTCATAATCACATCAATCAAACTACTCGGAAGATTGGCAAGTGTGAGGGTTTCTTGTATGAAGCTCCACCTAATCCGATCATAAGCATTCTCAAGATCAATCTTGATGGCCATAGTGAGTTGTTTGTTGGATTTCTTGCGCATAGTATGAAATATTTCTTGTGCAGTAATGATATTTTCCCGTATATGTCTCCCTGGAACAGGGCTGGCCCCGATTTGGAGATATGAGGCATGACATATACTCTTTTAATCTAGCACTAATAACCTTAGTAATTATTTTCATGCTCACGTTACACAGAGAAATTGGTCTGAATTGAGAAATTAACTCAGGTTTGTCCACTTTAGGGATGAGGGCTAGATATGTTTCATTCAATTTGGTATCTATTTTTCCTTCAAAAGCCTCTTTCACCATCCTAGTGACTGCTTGCCCTACCACTTCCCAAGATTTTTGGTAGAAGGCAGCTTGGAATCCATCAGGACCAGGTGCCTTCCATGGACTAATCTGTCTAACCGTCTTGTAGACCTCATCTTCATCAACCATTTTCCCAAGTGACAATAACCAATCATGATTTAATGTAGGAAAACAATAAAGGGAGTGAAGTACTTGGCTATTTGATTGCTCCTCAGAAAATAGATTTTTATAAAATCCAGTGACATGTGCTTGTAGCTCAGCTGGATCGCGAATCCATTCACCTTCATCAGATTTTAGTTCTTCAATCTTATTCCGCCGTCTTCTGATGATGGTTGAAGTGTGAAAATATTTTGTGTTTCTGTCCTCATGTAACATCCACATTTTTCTAGCTTTTTGTGCCCACATAATCTCCTCTCTATTAAGAAGATTTTCCAATTCAGCTCGCAGTTCTTTTTCAAGTTTCTTGAAGAAAGGGTTAAGTAATCCATCTGCTAGTCATTTCTGAATACCCCCTAGCCGAGCATGCAGTCTTTTCTTTGCCACATTAATACTCCCAAAATTTTTATAGTTCCAAGTAACCAAATGATTCTGTAAAAAGTGAAGGGCTTCTGGAATCTCTTTATTGCTTTCCCATCCATCTGCAATTACTTTAGGAAAATCTCTATGAGTCATCCACATAGCTTCAAACCGAAACACTTTCTTTTTCCTTTTTTGAACTATAGGCTACGAATCAATGACTAGTGGGTGGTGATCAGATTTAATTCTAGGCACAACCCGAACTACAGCATCAGGATAAAGTACTCTCCAATCAGCATTGCACATACCTCTATCGAGTCTTTTATACGTTCTCTTGTAACCCTCCCATTTAGGTCCACGCCACGTGAATTTTGGTCCCACTGCTCCCATATCAATAAGATTACACCTGTTAATATATTTGCTGAAGTTTTCACATCTTTTAATCTGAACTGTTGCTCCTCCCTTTACCTCTGATTCATCTAGACATCATTCAAATCTCCAGCTAAAAGCCATGGTAGTTTAAACTGATCAGCTGCAGTTGCCAATTCTTCCCAACAAAATCGTCTATTGCCTTCCTGTGGACTAGCATATACAACAGCAAAAATCCAAGGAATATTATGTTTATCCATAATTTCGAACAAAAGGAATTGGGGGTGTTCACGAAGTAACTTCACCTTCAATTCACTGTTTAAAAAAATGCACCAAATTCCCCCTGTCAAGTTATCACTTAAACGAATTCAATGAACATAGATTTCACCATTTCATTGAAGATTATGAGTGAAGAAGAATTTCGGTAAAATATGATTCGTTCTATATTCTTTGATGTATCATCCCTTCAATTGAGTTATGCATGCAGCATAATCTTCATATAATATTGTTCAAACCTCTTCTTCTAATAGAAGACTGCATGCTTCCTAAATGTGTTGTATCATTGATCTAAACCAAATATAAAATAACTAACATTCACTTGTGAATAAATAGCCTGTTTGAGATCGAGTTGTATATAGATCAGATAAAAATCTTGCAACTGCATAACAAGTAAGTTGATGTCCACATTCATAAAATAATATCATATCAATAATTTCTCGAATATACTGAAATATATGTTTTATAACATTTCAGTGTCTTCATATTGGAGAAGAGATAAATCTTGCTAATACGCTTATCGAAAATGCTATATCTGGTCTTATACTATTAGCAAAATACATTAATGCCCTAATTGCAATAAGTATGGATGACCAATAAATTTTTCACTATTTTCTTGGGGTCGAAATGAATATTTCTTTATATTGAGCGATCTCACAACCATTGGGGTACTCAATAGATGTATTTTATCTAGATAAAATCTCTTTAAAATATTCTCAATATAAGTTGATTGATGAATGAATATTTCATTCGTCAATGCTGAATTTACAAGTCAAGACAAAACATTGTCTTTTCAAGATTTTCATTTCAACTTTCTTCAAATAATTTACTGCTTTTGGAAACTCTTCAGGAGTTTCGATGATATTTAAATCATCATCATATATACTTACTAAAATTGGATCCTTATCCTTTAATAAATGCACAATAATAAATTGGATCATTTTTATACTTTTCATTTAGTAAATATCCACTAAAGGAGATTATACCATAAATGCCCTGATCATCTTTGAAGCCTTATTGAACAAACTTCCTAGGAGTTTTTATATGCTTCAGTCATTTTGAATTCTTCAGGGATTTTCATATATATTTCACACTCGAGTGAGCCATATAAATAGGCTGTAATAATATCCATTAGACGCATGTCAAAATTTTCATACACTGCCAGATTAATAAGATATCTGAAGGTGATTGCATCCACCACAAGAGAACATGTTTCCATGTAGTCAATGCTAGGCATCTGCGAAAATTCTTGTGCCATAATTCATGCTTAGATATCACGATTTCATCCATTTTCTGATTTCATTTTTCGCAGAAAACTCAATTGTACCCCACTGGCTTTATAACTTCAGATATTGGACTATAGGTCCAAAAACTTTATTTTTCAAGCGAATTCAATTCTGTTTGAATTGCGTCTCTATATTTTGGCTAATCATTTCTTGATTTATATTCATCAACAAATTTATTTTCAAGATCCTCGTCTTGTTGCATTATTTCAACAAAAACATTATATGCAAAAATTGTTGTCGACAACTTTATATTTTCGGTTCCATCTTTTTCCTGCAATAACATAACTAATCGAGATCTCTTCATTATTTTCAGGTACCTGAACCTCTTCTGGGGTTTTAAAGAAAGTTATGTCTTCAGGATCTTCATAATCAATTGTCTCCATATTATGATCATCTTGATCATTTGCTCCTTTCTTTTTCTAGGATTTTATCCTTGGAACCGATTGATCTTCCACGTTTTAAATGTGGTTTAATTTCATTTGCACTGATAGATTGTCCTACTGGGACATCAATTCTAATTGGAGCATTTACAACTGGAATATGAGATTTAGTAACTCTTAGCAGGTCAGCAAATCTGGCAGTTGATTTATAATATTTATTGCATTATCCTTTGAACTTCAAGTTCACAGTGTTCAGTGCGAGGATCTAATGAGATAATGATAATGCATACAATCAATCTCTTTTTCCAATTGTTTATTCTCTCCCCCTCATGTTGGAAAAACTAATTCATCAAAATAATACTCAGCAAGTATTGCATTAAATAAATCTCCTATCCTTAGCAATATATTGAATTATATAAGGAGATTTATATCCAACATATATTCCCAACTTTATTTTGGGACTCATCTTTGTGCGCTGTGGTGGAGCAATTGGAACATAAGCTGCACATCCAAAAATTTTAAGATGAGAAATATTTGGCTTCTGACCATAAGCCAATTGTAATAGGGAGAATTTATGACAACCTTTTAGCCTGATGCGTACAAATGATGCTTTGTTCTCATAACCAATGGTTTAGCTATTAATTGGAGACATTTAATAAATGATTTTGCTAAACCAATTTGGATATAAATATAAACAACATGCTATTCAACTGTAATCTCAGTTGTTATACAATAATAATAAAGCTTGAGATGTAAATTCACCAGCATTATCAAGACAAACTGTCTTTATCTTATATCCATAAATTATGCTCTTAATCTCATTATTTGAGCAAACAATCGAGCAAACACCAAATTGCGAGTTCATAACGAACATACATGTGACCACTTTATAGATGCATCTATTAAAATCATATATTATTTGAATGGTCCACATGATGGGTGAATGGGCCCATATATTTCACCCTCTATACGTTTTAAAAACGTAGAATGTTCAATCTCAACTTTAGCTGGTGAATATTTAATAATAAATTTTTCTTAAGAACAAGCAATACAAGAAAATTCACTTAATTGAAGAATCTTCTGGTTCTTCAATGGATGACAATTGAATTTTCAATAGTTTTTCGCATCATACTTGATTCGGAATTGTCCAACTCGTCATGTCAAATAATAAAATTATTGGAATCAATGTTCATTTGATTTACCTAAGCATGTGTTTCAACCATGCGATATTCGTATAGTATAAATTGGGAGAAATATCTAATACATTTGTATAGATATTTACTTATACCATTATTTGTAGTCTCAATCTGATAATCATTTTGGCAAATAGCTTTGAAACTTAATAAGTTTCTTTGAGACTTACTACAAAATAATGAATTATTCATAGCCAATTTTATCTCCCAGATAATAATAGATTAGCTCTTCCGGAGCTTCCAATCAATGTTGTACTAACAATTTTTGTATGAACATTGGTTTCCGTGTCATCAAATAAAATAACCATAACCAAATCTTCAACTATTATTTTCAAAAGAGTTTACAACATCTAGATGTGTAGTATCTATGAAGCCATTAAAATCATAATTTTTTTATAGGAAAAAATTGCTCAAGTATCATGATTTTGGAAAATCCAATTTATCTCCACATTATTTTTATTTCTTTAATTAAGGCTTGACAAAGCTTAATTAAATATTGTGGAGTACGACAGATACATGTCTAATAGCTTTCATACCACATTGGTAACAAATATTATCTTCACTCCTTGAATTGTTATATTGAGAATCCTTATTATTCTCTTATTTATTTCCATAATAATGACGGTAATTATTCCGTCTTTTGTCTCATCCTCTTCCACAGTTGTGACCATAATTTTAATTTTGTCTTCTTTTAGGCATATCATGAATTGTTGCATTCACTTCAGGGAATGGAACAAAACCAATAAGACGAGTTTCATGACTTTCCATTAATAGTCCATTATTTTACTCAGCCACAAATAGGCATGATATCATTCAGAGTATTTCTTAAAACTCTTTTTATAATATTACTATTGTAACAACAAATCTGAAACTTGAAAATTTGCTGGGATATTTTCATGAATAATATTTTCTCCTTATAATTTCAAAAGAGAATCAATTTCAAAAACTACAAAACTGTATTTTTTTACAGTTTCAAATCTTGCAACTTCATGTGCATCTGCAGAACTGTATTTATTTACAGTTTCAAATCTTGCAACTTCATGTGTATCTGCAGAACTGCATTCATTTACAGTTTCAAACCTTGCAACTTCAAGTGCATCTGCAGAACTGTACTTATTTACAGTTTCAAATCTTGCAACTTCATGTGCATCTGTAGAACTGTATTCATTTACAGTTTCAAATCTTGCAACTTCAGGTGCATTTAACAATATTTGTAGTGCAAAGCTATCAACCACTATATACAATAAATAAAACCACAATCGTTAAAGCAACATAATATCTTATTATTTAATTGATTCTTAGATTCAATAAAACACATACCTTTTTATCATGATGCACTTACATTTCAAGATGGACAAGGTAAACTCCATTGTTTACAAAAACGTGCAAGGAGGTCGATCATTCTTTTCACTTTGGAATAGAAAACATAATGATACATAGTCTGCTGTCTTTTTTCTCAAAACGCAATACTTCAAGCAGATTCGTTCTTAGAGCGGAATCGTGCTGATAACGTGTTATAAAATAAAGAGAATATATCAGAGACAAAGAAGAAAACTAGAACAAGATCAATCAGATGTTATTCATTCAGTTGAGTGCATTACATATTTATAGTAGAAGGAGCATCTACTCTGATATGGAAATACAATATATGATTCTTGCACACAATAAGATACTCTTGATATGAAAAGATAGATTGCCGCCCAAGATAGAAGGTGCATTGAATGGAAATATTGACTACCAACATTGTGTGTTGAGATCACTGTAATCTTCAATTAAGATGCGAATGTGAATCACCAAGATTGTATACTGAGGTGGTTGAGATCTTCAATTGGAAGTATTGTCTATTGGGGGATGATGGTGTTGCGTCTAGAACTTCTTCGAGAGCCGGATATTGAGATGACCACCTTAAGAGCTCTCCAACCAAGTTGGAATAACTGAGATGCCTGCACACACAAAGAAAGCAAGAACGGTCCGGCCTAGTTTTGGCCGGGGAACCGCCTTCGACGCTCAAGTCAGCCTAGGAAACAATAATGGTTCTTGAGAGAGTTCTCAACAACGTAATGAGTAAGTACTCAGATGAAAGTTCTCGTTACCTTTCTCCATGTTGGAGGTAGGTTTATATAGAAGTTACCTGGAGGCGGCGATTCCTTAGATTCCGGATCGATAGTTGAGGAGTGAGTGGAGTAGTGGAATAACGGCTCCTTCTTTGTCGCACCTGATAAAGCCGTTATGCTGACTCACCTCCTCAATTCTCGGAATAGATATGCTGAGTGTTTATGCGTAACTAACTCTTCTTGACTTAGTCAAAAGAGTCTTCTGAGAAATGCTAGAGTTGGATATAGACATATATTTTTCCCAAGTGTGGCACTTCTCCAACGAATAAATGAACCTGCCCAAGAGGGAGGTGTCTCTCTCGAATGAGGCCCTCGGGACCTTCTTCAGGGATGAGGTGAGCCATCCCACATGGGAGGTGTCTCTCCCGAATGAGGCCCTCGGGACCTTCTTCAAGGAAGAAATCAGATAACCAAGAGAGGTGCATTTGTCCCGAGTGAGGCACTCGGGACCCTTTATGAGGGAAGAGATGCACCAACCCGAGGGAGGTGCATCTCTCCCGAGGGGGGTGCATCTCTCCCGAGGGGGGGTGCCTCTCTCCCGAGGGGGGGGGGGAATCGGGACCTTATTTCCCCACAGCAGATGGATATCCACAATCAATATTATTTATAACATTAATATTATTTTTATATAAATATCTGTTTTAATCGCATCTTTTATCCATGGTTTTATTTAGTCCCACATTGGGTTGAGAGGATCTGATTATATGGTTTATATATAGTAAGGGCCCATGTATTATTAATGTAGGCGACATGAACCGAGCCTGAATCCTGTTGTGACCCTACCATGATTATATAGATGTATATAATATTATTAAATCTATATGATTGGGACCTCGAGACTTGGGACGTAGGTCGTGGGCTTTGATCCGGAAGGTCCATTTTGTCATGGGCCCTATTTTGGAGAGAGCCCACTGTTGGGTGAATACGTGGAGATGCCATTAGAGAGGCACTCTCCTGTAGGGAGGTCAGCTGGATAGGTACCTTCCTGAAGGGAGTTGAGCTGAAAGGTACCCTCACAAAGAGAGGTGACCTTACCCTTTCACCCGCAGCCTTTGGGGCTCTATATAATCTCATTTTTGTGTTCATTCTGAATAACGAATTTCCTCCTCCTTCTCTTTCTTTCTCTCTCTCCCTGTTGTTGTTCTGTCAAGCAGTGAACATTACCTGATACACATTAAGTAACCTTTCTGGGGTGCAACATTAAAGGTTGAGCTGACTGATCTTGGGGTGAAGACAATGTAGAACCCATATTGCACAAATCGGGGTGTCTAAATACCTTAAAGAAAGTACCTTTGGTACGTTTCATCTCTCAAGAAGAATTGTAAGATCAAGTGTATTTGCAAACTCCTCAACAACGTTTCAACAAAAAAAAAAACTTAAATGGCTAAAACCCTCTCAATGTGGTTTTCTTTCTTTCTTTCTCTGTCTCTCTCTATCAACACAGATTTTCAGCCATGGTTTCCTCTCTCTCTTGAAGATAAGGTGTGTTGAAGAACAAGAATCCATCAGGGATTTTTATTACATGGTACATTTTGCTACTGTGAGTCATTTGATTGAAAACCTAAATCCGTCGACCTCATCTTCTTCTATCTCTAAAATTGAAGATCCCACACTGGTCGAAGTCGACAAAGACATCGGCAAATGGTTGCAACCGGCAACAATGCTTGATTATGACAACATGATGGAGAAGACCAAATTTTTGAATCGGCAAGTAGTATTCTCCAGAATCTGTCTCCTTAGATGCATTTTCTCCTGTACTCTTATTGTTTTATTTGATAGTTGAATGAACCAAAAGCCTTGAATTTGCATTACATTCAGTTTGATTGCATCTACACAGCCTAAATCTTCAAGTTAGGATACTTATTGTAAAATTGTTTGGATACTAGCTTGGATGCCTATGATATGTTTGATGAAATGTTTGTTAGACCTGTCTCTACAATGTAAAGATATTGATAAAAGTTTTTGTGGAGTTCTTTTCCCCCATTGTTGATACTGAGTCCATAGCTCAAAATGGAAGAGCACCTGGAGATAAACCAGGGTATGGTGGTTCAACTCCATATGGATTCTTATATTATTGTTCTCCTATCATTTTTTTGTTCATTTTCTTGGAGAACCCTACTCTTGTCATTACATTTGGGTAAAAATACATTGCCTCTTGTTTTATCTTATCTTTGTCTAAATCAACAAAAATGATTAATATTGAAATCTGACCTAACAGATTGTGAGAAAGATTTATCGTGGCAATTGTCTTCTGTTCACGCAGCACATCTATTAAGGGTGCTACAGTTACATCTTGCATTTTATAGTTGATGCATTTACTTCATCATCAAAAACCTAGGAAACAAAATTACACACACAAACTTATCAGTTGTAGAGCAAACCAAAACATAGAAGGATCTGCAAGTAAACATAGATGTATATGGTATGCCTACCTCCAAGTTGTATAAATTCTTAAGTAACTTCATATTGGCTATGTTTGTGAAATTAAAAGTAACCGCAAGCGCACGGTATCGTGTGGCTAACGGGTCGATCTCAAGGAGATATGTCACTTTAGAATTAACTTCTTAATTATAATGCGAAAGTGCAATGATTCAAATTTATTAATTACTTAATTAAACTAAACGAACGTCATAATTCATACATCTAATGCGATCAAATTGAGACGAAAAATAAAGCAAACATAACCAATGCATAATTAATAAAGGCAGAAAAAAATGTGAATAATAAATAAATAAAAATAAAAGGGAAGTGATCCGAGTGTCAGCTTTGGATTTAGGGAAGGGGAGTATAATTATAATGACTTTGACCATGGACCCTTTGCCGTAGCTACCAGTCCACCGATCGGGGGAACGGATATTAAAGAAAAAGAAATTGCATAAAATAAATAATCAAAGCAATAAAAGGAAAGAGAAACCTTAACCAGAGAGGGGCACGACTGTAGGCATCTCTGATTAAGGACCCAGGGGAAGGGAGAACAATAAATAAATGCTAAAAGTAAATAATAGAGTAATAAGATGAAAGGGAAACCTTAACCAAAGAGAGGCACGACTGTAGGCATCTCTGATCAAGGACCCAGGGGAAGGGAGAACAATAAATAAATGCTGAAAGTAAATTGCAGAAAATAAATAACAGAGTAATAAAAGGAAAGGGAAAACCTTAACCAAAGAGAGGCACGACTGTAGGCATCTCTGATCAAGGATCCAGGGGAAGGGAGAACAATGAATAAATGCTGAAAGTAAATCCTAAATTAAGAATATAGAGGGGTAGATAGAAGCAGGAATGGCGGGGGGAGAGAAGATTATTGAAGAATGTTACTTTCTTGCATCTTTGAACTTCAAAAAAAAAAAAAAAAAAAAGAATTGAACAAACGATTCGAATCTCAACCAACCCTAACACCAAATCTAGATATAGAATGATCCAGATCTGCAATTGCTAGACCCAAAGAAAAACGAATCTTGAAACTTGAAACTTGAACTTGAACTTGCATTACATTACATAAAAAAAAAATTAACCTAAACATTCAATCTAAAAATTAGAATCTCCAAAAAAGCAAGCAAAGAAAACTAGAGAAAGCCTAAATAAACTGAAGAGAAAAGAAAGAGTGCTTCTACTAAGCTCTAAAAACACGTTCTCCCTTGATGGAGTATGCTCTCATTTTATAGAGTTTACATGGGATATAAATCTTGACAGAATTTGAATCAAACTCGGAGTTTCGATCTGACTTAACCAATTAGGGTTTTTGCATACTAATCGGACTGGCTTAGAGATATCAAATGCACAATTCCACCGTTGTATTTGAGGATCAAGAAGTTTTGAAGCTCTCCTCCAAAAATTAACTCGATCGAACACCAGATGACCGTTTGATGAAGGGCTTGATCAAAATTGAACAGAGACATTTAAAAACGGAATTTTTCCTTCTTCCTTCTCTGAATATAATTCTTTTTCCACTTTTTCTTTCTTTAATCAAATCCCAAATAGGAAATAAGACATTGAAGTATGCAAGGACTCTTTTCTCCATTTGGACTCTCTCAATATAATCTCGGTCGTAGATCAAATTTGCCTCTTTATCTCTGAAATATTTTGGAGTTAGCCCATAATCACATCTCTAGCCCATCATGCTCTAGATCAGACCCATTTTCGCATTTGAGAATTTTAACGGACCTCTTAACTTGTAAAATTGTATGATTCATACCCAAAACTCCAAATATTTGCTTAAATCTTGAAAAGTTCTAAAATCTGCAAAAACAATATATACCAAGATAGCTTCACTCTAAGTGTGTAAAATGCATGCTTTATGCCCTAAGATTTCACACATAAATATACTCATCAGATTTCCCTACACTTAGACTAAGTTTGTCCTCAAGCAAGAATAAAAGGGGAAAAAAAAGTAAAAAAATACAAATGCAGGTAAAAAACTAATGCAACAAAATAAAATGTTAACTTACTTTAGTAGGAATCACGGTTATACTTAGTATGTGCAACAAGCCTTAATTGACATTATAAAACAGGGGGGAAAATATGATTTTTATTAAAAAAATGTGTATTGACTATTTTACCCTTATGTTAACAATAAAAGTTTAAGTAAACTTGTGCATAAATGAAAAGAATGAAATTCTCATCATAATTCATAATAAACAAAAAGTTCATTATAAATTTAGAAAGATTTTCTATTATTTTAAATAAAAATAAAACTGATAATAGATGCCAAACAACTTAAAATAATGAAAAAACCTCATAATTGAGAATGATAATTGATACCAAAAAGAGCCTTGAATAGCTCTAATTTTTGTAGTTTTCTTTAATTAATCTAAAGTTGACAAAAAAAAAAAAAAAAATCAAATAATGAAAAAGATATAAGTAGGTGGGTTAATAATTTAAAAAATAGCAAATTGCACTGGCATCCCAAAATGGAAGCATTAAAGCACTAACACCCCACTTTATGTTTAAAAAACACAGACACCCCAATTCAATAAACACACTAGTCCATTCTGTTAGTGAAACGGTTAATCCACTGTTAAAATTATTTTAATTCCAAAAATACCCCTGCTAAAATCGAAATTCATGAACCCAGTGAACTTTTTCCTGAATATCTGCGATGAGAGCATAGACCAGATTGTAACACTGTGGGTTGTTAAAATTATTTTAATTCCAAAAATACCCTTGCTAAAATTGAAATTCATGAACCCAGTGAACTTTTGTCGGAATATCTGCGATGAGAGCATAGACCGGATTGTAACACTGTGGGTTGAAATTGGAGATTCAGATGGAATTGGAACCAACTGAGGCGGTTGCGACATGGGAGAGCCAGCAGGAGTGCTAACGGGAGAGGTTGTCGAAGATGGTGTTGGAGTTGAAGTTGGTGCAAGAGAGGGTCTTGGTGTAGCCATGGAAGGTGATGGTGCAGGTGCCAGTGGCCCAGATGAAACCGTCAGTGCCGGAGTCGGCGAAGCAGAAGCTGGAACTGGAGTTGTTAGAGCAGCCACAGGAGCGATTCTGAGAGCAGATCCCGGTGCCTGAGCAATTGAAGACTCAACAACGAACCCAATACCAACACGATAGCCACGAAACTAGAAAAATCCATCTTCATAAACTTGAAATTGCTCTCTGTAAGTAGTGGAACAGAGTATGAATTGGAAGATTGAAGAGAGGCAACGTTGGGTTTTTTTTATTTGCTTTGAATCAGAGAAGAAAAGTTACAATTGCAGGGGCGGCTATGGAATTCAAGAGATTACCATTTGCATCTGAAGAATAGCAGACACAAGGTAAGGAACAAAAAACCAAAATTTTCAAGTACATGCGTGAATCAGAAGAAACATAAAGTGGCTATGATAATGTCAACAAAAAATCCCCAAAAGTCATCGAAACGGTAAGCTCCATTGATCCTTACGAGTTTCTCAAACTCATCCGAAACCCTAACGGCACCATCACTCGAATCCCTCAAGTCCCCAACATTCCGGCAACCGGCGACACCCCTAATGTCGATTCCGACGTGTCTCTCAAAGTAGAGAGGAAGGAAGAAGAAAGAAGGAAGAAGAAAGAAGGAAGAAGGAGCGGAGATCCATGGCGTCTGCGGCAGGTTCAAGTGCGGCTGCTCCTTTCTGGAGGGCAACAGGGATGACTTACATCAGCTACTCCAACATCTGTGCTTCCCTTGTTCGGAGTTGTCTCAGCCTCACAAGACGGAAGCTCTGAACCGTGAGAAAGTTCATTTCGCCGTGTCCAAGTGGATCGATGGCAAGCCTGAGAAACCCAGTATGGAGAGCCGACTGAAGGTGATATCGTGGACAATCTAGGGTGAAGAGGGTGTTGCTGCCGGAGCCGAAGGTGGAGAGCCGACTGATGGTGGCGACGTTGCTGCCGGACGAACTTGGTAATGAGGTCCTCCAACCCATGCTGACGAGATTGCGAGCAGGGTGCGAAAATTGCTGATGCTACCCTGTTTCTTTCTCTCTTTCTTTTCTTCTTCCTCTTCTCCTTCAACGTCGTTTGAGCACTGCCGCTGCTAATTTATTTCTTTCTCTTTCTTTCTTTCTTCTTCTTCTCCTTCAACGTGTTTGATTTGCTGGAAAATGGTTTCGATTTTCCGGCGATATTTAACTAGTTTCGTTCCTTGGTCAAGGGTACAATAGTCTTTGCAAAAATATGACTAATCAAGTAATAACCATTCTAACAGAATAGGACCTATGTGTTTTTTAAACATAAAGTGGGGTGTCAGTGGTTTTAGACTTTCATTTTGGGGTGCCCATGCAATTTGCTCTTTAAAAAAAAATTTCTTCAACCTCATTAAGTTAAGTTGGATTGATATATAACTACATCCTTATTGAGCTACATTTGCATTGATATTGGTATTAACTTTGTTTATGTTGAGTTGTAAGAAAAAATAATTGACATTATAAAATATAAATAAAATAAAATATTAATTATTTTAATGATTATCTAATAATGTATAATTGAGATATTTATATCTATTAATGACTACAATAGGCAGTTAGGTTTAATACAGTTGATCAAGATGATCTTAAGTTATTCTACAAATAGATTATAGCTCTGATACCAATTAACACATAAACTCAAAATCGTTGCTTTGACGCCAACTGATGTCGGAGACTGTCGTAACTAAAAATACAAATAGGAGAACATATTAAAATACAAATAAAAATTAGAACTACAATTAGAAAAGAATTTTAAAAAATACTATTACAAAAAAGAAAGAGAAAAAAAACTATTATAAAGCTTACAAGAAATACTGGATTGTACAATTTCGATGCTTTCTAAATATAAAATATTATAATAATAATTTAACAAGAATAATAAATATTAATGATGATGTTGAAAAAAATGATTACATAATTTAAATATACTAATGATACTATTTGCTATATCTAAAAATTTTAAATTAATATCAAAATAGACTGATTACTTAATACATTATCGATTTAAGCAACTCTCTTTTTAGTGATCTATTTCATTTAACTCGTTGACAAAAACTATACGTAGGTGGATTGTTATCATTAAAAATTATTTCATTCAATTTTATTTGCTTAAGTTGTATTAATATATTATAATATATTTGAGTTGTATTTACATTAACATTGTTTTTTTAATGTTTAGTTACAAGAAAAAATAATTAGGTATTTAAAATAAAATAAAATTGAATATTCAATGTTTTGATGATTATCTAACCATATATAATAGAGATGTGCTTATATTTTTTAATTGATGCATAATAAAGTTACCGTGTTAGTATGGTAGAGAAACAATTATGATTTTACCAAAAAAAAAAAAAAAAAAACAATTATGATGATCTTTTGAACTATATTACAAATAGACTTTAGCTCTAATACTAACTAATGCTTAAATCATAAATCCTAAATCTATTTACAAAAAAAAAAAATAAATAAATAAAAATAAAAATAAAATTTAATACTAATTAATGCTGAAGATAATCAGGACTAATAATACAAATGGGAGAACACTTCATTAAGTAAACAAATACTAAGACTACAATGAAAAAAAAAATTCAAAACAAAAAATTTTACTATACTATTAGAAAATAGAGAAATGAGCAGGAGAGTATTATGAAATAAAACTATAACAAATCATAAAGACAATGGAAGTAGTACCTTTATGCTTTAAAAAATATAAAATACTATAATAATAAGTATCAAAAATGATATTAAAATAAATTATTAATAACGTTTAGTATATCTAAAATCTTAAACTAACATAAAAATAGACTAATTATTTAATACAACATCCATTTGTGTATATATCTATAATTGACCTAAAATTGACAAACAAAACTCAAATAATATAAAAGATTTACTTAGATTTTCTTAAACCTCATTTAGTCAATTTGTATTAATTTATTATTACATCCTTGTTAAGCTGTATTGACATTAGCATTGTCTCTTTATTGTCAAACTGAAGGGGGGAAAAAAAAACTTGATATTTAGAATAGAATATTAAATGTTTTGATGATTGTCTAATTTTGTATAATAGAGATAGTTGTATCTGTTGGCGATTACAATATTTACCTAGGCAGTTAAGTATAGTATAGACGATCATGATAATTTTTTTAGCTATACTACAAACAAATTTTAATTCTGATACCACTAACGTCTAAATCCTAAACTTTAGTTCTAATATAACTGATGCCAGAGATAGTCATGACGGGTTTCAATCCTCTGTGGAAATCAAAGAAGTGGTTTTACTTTTATTCTCAGCATCTCCTCTTCTTGAACAATCATTATGCAACAGTCAATGGCCGGCCATTAATGAATATTTGGCAACCCACAAAAGACCAATGAAAATGTAAAAAGTGGAAAAAACATAATTAATAACTGAAGAAGACCATGGAATGAAAAAAGTACTCCAAAAGTAACGAAGACAGCATCGTTTATTAACTATAACTAAAAACTCTTATCAAAATCAACTAACACGAAGTGAAAGTTTCAGCACTAACGACTCAAAAATTTCATAAAATTACTTAGTATATATAGGAGAACGATTGAGATTACATATGCTTTTCTTCTGTCCATGAGACTCCCTTCTTCTTTTCCTGATCAGGTCGAACTATAGATGACATTCTCCCACCAGACGTATAGGCCATAGCCTGGGTTGAACCCATCAAAGTAACTACTGTTCACCCACTCCAATGTGAAAGAAGAGGTACGATAACCAGGAATCGAGATCCAACCAGCTTCAATCTCACATATATCTTCTTCCAATTCTTGGTATTGCTTCATCACGTCTCTCAGAGTCTTCTCTGGAATCATCTCTGCAATTCTATACCTCTTTACCTGGGAGAGTAATACAGAAGCTCCATCGATGAGAGCCGAAAGAAGCTTTTGCACTAGAAAGAGGAGCCATCGTGATTTTTTATTGTAATTACTTGATGATTTGAGAGCGTCATGGGTCTTGTAGATATTTGAATTTTGAATCCCGCCCAGGAATTCAAAAATTGAATGAAAATTAAAAATTTGAAATGATGGTTGGTTCGTCTGGTCCAGTGAGATGGTTTGGTTTGTAAAAACAAACCGATTGGATTACTCACTCTAACTCTACAAATTGCGTCAACGGCTAGGATTGATTTGAAGAAATCCAACTGCTCGCTTTAATGTGCAGGATTGAAGCACTGTGTAGTATCTTATCACGGTGAGTATAGTTGTCCTCTTCATAATAACATTGTTTGTGTGTGAGTTTTTCTTGCTCTTAGGGCAATCTGATGAGCACATTTATGTGTGAAATCTTAGGCCATAAAACATGCATTTTAACATACTAACTGGTTTTACTTTTTTTTCCTTTTTATTTTTATTGTTCGCATTTTTTTTCCTGTCTTTTATTTATGCATTGATTGTGTTTAATTTATTTTTCGTTTCAATTCGATTGAATTAGACGTATAGATTAGAATCGTTTAGTTTAGTTTAGTTAATTAGTTAACAAAAATTGAATCATTCCAATCTCGCATTATTATTAAGAAGTTAAATTCTAAGTGGTATATCTCCTTGAGATCGACCCGTTAGCTACACGATACCGTGCGCTTGCGGTTACTTTTAAAATTCACAAACACTTGTAGTGGCAAGAACTTAGACATGTTTGCTACAAATTTGTTGTGCGTTGATTCATTTCTCTCAAACCTAATGAATTTTTATACTTATTTCTTTGAAATAGGCATAATAGAAAATGAGAATTGATACAAAAAAGAACCCAAATGAATGATGTATTAAATAAATTGTATATTTTGATATTGGTTTAGGATATAAAAAAAAACTAAGCATTATCAATTTATCTGTATTATGTAATTTTTTTTCCAGCATCATTGTTGATACTTATTATTTTTCATGACCAGTTATTAATATATTTATTAAATTTTTTTTTTTTTACATTGGTAGATCTTATGCAATGTGTCTTATTTCTAAATAGGAAATCGAATAATGAGAATTTAAATCATTTTCGTCAAGCAAATACTAATACCTTTTCAACTTATATATTGTGTGGGTCCAATGTGAGATCTAAGTATACTATAAATTAAGTATTAAATTCTTTTTTCTTGTAATGCTAATGTAAATGCAACTCAATTAAGATGTAATAATATTATAATAAAACTTAATTAAATGAAATAATTTTTAATATCATCAATTCACCTAGATATTAACTTCAAGTTAAATGAAGGAGATCACTAAAAAAAGAGTTGCTTAAATCGATGATGCATTAAGTAATTAGTTTACTTTTATGTTGATTTAGAATTTCATATACAATAAATAGTATCATTAGCTTTTTTGGATTATGTAATCATTTCTTTCAGCATAATTTTTGATACTTATTATTCTCCTTAAACTGTTATTATAATATTTTATGTTTTGATAGGTATCAAAATCTTACCCTTTCCAATGTTTCTTGTAAGTTTTGTAATAGGTTTTTTGTTTTTTGTTTTTTTTTTGTTTTTTTGTTTTTTTTTTGTAATAGTGTCTTAAATTTTTTTTGTTTTAAAGTTTATTTTTAATTATAGTCCTATTTTCTATTTGTATTACAATATATTCTCCCATTTGTATTTTCAATTGCAACAGTCTTCGACATTAGTTGGTATCAAAGTTACGGTTTATGGTTTAAGCATTAGTTGATATAAAAATTAATTTGTTTGTAATATAGCTTAAAGGATCAACTTGATCATCTGTACTAAACCCAACTACCTATTGTAGTCATTATTAGATATAAATATTTTCATTATACATTATTAGATAATCATTAAAATATAAAATATTCTATTTAAATTATATTATAAAATATTAAGGTTTTTTTTTATTAAAATTCAACAATAAGTAGACAATGCTAATATCAATGCTGATGCAAATGTAGCTCAATAAGGATGTAATCATATACCAATCCAATTTAACTAAATGAGATTGAAGAAATAATTTTTAATACTATTAAAGCCCTAATTATATTTTTCTCATTATTTGATTTTTTCCCCGTCAACTTCATATTAATTAAAAGAAATTACAAAAAATAGAAAATTACACAAAATGAATGATGCACTAAGCAAATTGTATATTTTAATGTTGGTTTAAGATTGTAAATAACCTAAACAAATGTCATTTTATCTGTATTATGTAATATTTTTTTTCTAGCATCATCGTTGATATTTATTATTTTCTTAAACAGTAATTATAATATTTAATTATTTTATTTATTTCTCCTTGACACAGATAAATCCTATGCAATGTGGGTCATACATTTATGTGAGTGTGAATAGATGGACGGAGGGACAATGACGTAGCCAGAATTCAACATCGGGTGAATAATAAGATTTCGGATCATCTTCATCAGACAAACACTAAAACCTTTTCACCACACATTGTGTGGGTCCCATGTGAGATCATGTCCCATTTTTGAATTATATAATCATATTTAGATGTGGGTCCACACAATAAAAATACTGTTAAATTCTATAAGAATAAATAATTAAAAATTCAAAGATATATATTTTTCAATTTTAGGAGTAAGTTAGTTAAAAAAATCTTAAACCATTTTTTTATAAAATTTCTTCCAAATAACTAGTATTGATTAAAAATTGAAATCAACTAAACAGTACACTTTGTTTTCTAATTCTCACCAAATTGTCTAATTATTAGCTAGTATCAGAGTTTAAAATTAAACCTAACTTAAAAAATGTGTAGATAATAATATAGAAAATTTTAAACTAATTGTTTTAAAAAATATAGTTTAAGAATTGTTTTAGTTCTTAGTTGAGTTCAATATAATGTTAGAAAAACAATTTCAATAATTAAATTTAAAAAAATAAACTTAGTTTTTAGTTTTTTAAAAAAGAATAATAGAAAAATTGAAAGAGTGAGAAATCGAGAGAAAAAAAAAAGAGACATAGAAATAAAAAAAAAAAAAATTTGAGAGAGAAGAAAGAAAAGTGGAAAAAATAAATAAGAATAAAAAGAAGAGTGAATAAATATATATAAATTTTAAGGATTATGAATTAATTTCTAATTGGGATTTAATTTTTCCTTAAAAATAGGGCTCTAATGGTAACCGTTGGATAATCATGGAGAATGACATTTATACCGGTTATCTTAATATTTAAAAATTATAATATTGGGTGGCCAAATAGTGATATTTCACATGCATAATGAAAAGAATAGGAAAAAAAAAAAAATAGCTAAAATTCTAAAAAAATGTTGGGGGAGGGGGGTGAGAGGACTTGGACTCATACGCTTTATTCTAGAAGGCCCCTATGGAGCTACCCCCTAAAAAAAAACCTAGTTGGAGAGAACTTGGACTCATACTGGTACACGGGCGTTCAAGTGGACATTATGCACTTGTTACACAACAACTCTTTAGAGGAAGGGCCAAGCAGGGGGGACAACGGGTAGGAGAAATGGAAGTTTGGGCTCCAGAAGGATTTGGTGTTGTTCATATTTTACAAGAAATGCTTACTTATAAATCTAATCATATTAGAGCCCGTCAGGAAGTACTTGGGAGTTGGGACTACAATCATTGGGGGAACAATACCTAACCTTGAGGGTGCTCCAGAATCTTTTCAATTGCTCGTTCGAGAACTAAGATCTTTGGCTCTAGAATTGAATCATTTCCTTGTATTTGAAAAAAACTTCTAGATTAATAGGAAGGAAGCCTGATCGGAATGAATCATAATTTTTCTTCTATGATCGACCGGTATAAACTCCCTTGTCTTTGTTATTTCCTACAGCTATAAACATTCTACATAAAATCTCTCTATTTCTCATTGAATATGGTTTCAAATTTTCAATTTACTTTCTTGTGTTCTTTGAGTTATTATCTCTTTCGTTTTTAGTTTTTCTTCTAGTTTTTAATGTCTCTCCATCTTTTGCTGCTTCTTACCCTCCTATTTCAAATTTTCACTATTGTCTCAATGCAAAGCTCACTCAAACAAACTTTATAAAGCTTTCTCATGTAGATAAAATCATCAATTATAAGAATGAGAAAAGCCTTTATGGAAGATTTGCCCAGTTAGAAATCACTCGCCCACTCTTAACTACTAGGGCTTTGCAGCAAGTTGAATGGAGCTTCAAGCCTTAAGTGTGATCTTGAAGCTTCGTCTTCGTCGACCTATGAGTTGTAGAGAAAGCTTTTTCTGGCAGCTCTCTCCAGTGATTCTTTTGGAGGAGTTTAGTCGTATTTATTTTGCCTATGAATAAAATTTTGGTCACGTGTCCCTCTTTGTACCTAATTTTGAGATGTGTTTTTTTTGGTCTTTTTAAAACAATGAAACAAGTCAAAGTTGTTTTGCGAAAAACATTCTCATAACAAAAAATTGGATTGGTTCATTTCTTAAAAAGGATAGAACGACCCATTATACCAAACAGATTTTGGTCATTTTTGGTGTTCTAAGAATGAAAGAATGCTAAGAACTGTTCATTGGCCGGTTACTAATATGCCCTAGACTTTTTGGATGGAAAAGAAATAGTTTTGAGGGTTCTCTCTTTAAACTTGTCTCGTTAGGAGGTTGTGCGTCTAATCATTAGATCATGTTTGGTTGGTAAGAAATGGATAGAATAAAAATGAAGAAATATAATTTTTAAAAAGTTTAAATTTAAAAAGAGAAATAAACACATTATACCAACTGTACGTCACTTGTCTCTGTTTTATTGTTTTTTTCATGATAGCTAAATTACTTAATCCATTTTGGTTCTTGGGTTTCTATCACCATTTAAGGTGTTGGGCAGCTGAGAACAATGTGTTTCCTGCTACCACCATTCAAGGTGTTTGGGAGCAAATTTTTACATAATGGTACCAACATCAATGTCCTCCAGTGCTTGCTTGGGGTTAGGAGAGCTTCTTCAACTCAACTAGGGTGCAACTTTGGCCCAGGTGGCCTATTCTGCACTGAACCTGAACAAAGCATGGACTTAAGATATTGTGAAATATTTAGAACCTAAATCAGGACTAATGCAAAGCTTGGGATTATTGTTTGTCTCTCCCAGCCTGACCTGATTTTTTAACATTGATCTTCATTTTTTGTCTTTTCCTGGTCCTAATTATTCAAATTTAATTAAGAATAGAGACAACCACAAAGCCATCAAGGGCAGGGAAGAACCATCAAGGATAGGGACAAGGCCAATCCATCACAACTTGACCTATTCAAAGACAATCACAGCGGGATTGGGCTTAACTTGGCTCGTTATAGTTCAAAGTTAAAGACAAGAATGTTAGGCCCTAAATCGAAGTCAGAGTAGGAATAGGGCTTAGCAAAACATCTACAGTTGAGATTGGATTTAGAAAAGCCTTGCCCATCCCTGCTCTATTGCAGCCTATTAGAGCAGCCTATTACGGTTTAAAGTTTTCTTTGGCTTTTCTTGACCCTCTTGGTGGCGTTGATTTCATTCAATAACAAAATCACATGTGAGCTTGTGTGTTTTTTTTGGGTAGAAAAGGGTTTATATATATTTAAGCGTGTGACTGTGTAAGACTTCAATATTACAAAGATCTTAAAGCCAAAGAAGAGAACGTGTTCAAAGAGTCCGACATACTACAAACACTACAATCTTAGCATGAGAATGTGATACATGATTACAATCTCTAGCAATAAATGATCTCCGAGGATTAGGCCTAACCCGCCAGCACCCTCATTTCGGATGCGTCCACATTGAGTTTGATAATACCCATTCTAGGAGGGGTCCAGTGGGCCTCCTTGCTCCTATTAACTAGGCCTTGGTTAGGCCCATATGACACTAACAGGGATGATATCTTTGGAATTCTCCTATTGGCCATAAGGTATGGTTCTTTCCTTGTCAATTAATTCATCATGTTTTTTGAAAAAAGAAAAAAAAATTTCATGTCCATACAATAAGTGGGCCCATCTGATGCGTCTAAAAATTGATCAACCTTCGAATCCTTGCAAAACAAATCCAGACGTGGGTCGATTCAGCGGTCTGGAAGCTACTCCGAAGGTTAAGTTAATAAGTGCCACAGAGCTCTAGCGAGTTACATAGCTTAATTAAAAGATGAAAGTGAAGGGAGACGATTCAGTTACATTTCATTTGCGTTATGCTTTAGTTTATATAGGATTTACTTCCTATTCTTGACCATTGGATTAACTCGCATGTTTCATGTAGTCGTCCAATCGTAGAGTTTTTCTTTTTCCATATGCGTTAGTTACAATTTTCATATAGAACACGATTATCTATCATGAGTTTAACAGGATCACTTCTCCTTCTATAACCGTTGGATTCCTTGATGATTAAGATACTTCTAGCTTTAATTCTTGAACGGTCCCGATCGAAATGAATGGACTAACCGTGATCTGACCTGATTAATTATTATTTACTCATCAATATCACAAGAAGGAAAATGTTGAAGCCCTGTGGTGGACATAGTAAAGGTGACATGGTAATTTGTAAATTTTGAACGAGTCATTCAAAGTGATATGGCAATGTCCAATGGAGTCCTTGCTGAGCTCTTAAGGAAATAGTAAAAAAAAATTTATAGAGGGGGTGAGTGTATGGTTGAGGCTAGTTGACAAACCACCTAATCACAATCAGTTAATAATTAAAATTTTAAAACAAATAAATAAACATGAAACAAAGCAGAAGGATTTCATAATTATTTGATTCAAGTGAATCTATGTCTACCCTTCTCAAAACCTTAGAAAATTTCACTAGTTTGTCTCTTTTATGTCTCAAAACCTTAGAAAATAACAACTTAAAGTAGTCATTGGAAGCTGGCTTCTAACGATCAACCATTAGATTGACCGTTAACTCTGTTATCAATCAGGAGTGCTTCACAGTTGAAGCCATGTGGCATTTGGAATAGTATTGGTCCATTAGGTAATCTTGGCAAATGGTCGACGGTTACATCACCCATGAACTTTTGTTTTGTAGAGCTTTCAAAAAATAATTTTGGAACTGGTTTTTGCCCCTAAGTTTTGACACAATACACCCTTTTGCCCATGCATTTTATGCTTAATCAATTAATTATAATGCCAATTTCTTAATTCCAAAAGCAAGATCTTCAAGCTTGACTTGGTTTTATTCTTGCGCTCTTGAGATGCATTTGCCTCTATGTTGGTCTAATCTTAGTTTTTCATATCATGTAAGTCTTGATTTGGATTTTTAAGTATTGAGATGCATTTGCCTCTATGTTGGTCATTTTCGTAACACTATCATATGTTGATGCGTCCGAAATTTGTTTAGCCTCCTGATCCTTGATTATATATCTGCAAAATGGGTTAGACGTGGTCCGACTACACGGTCGGGAGGCCACGTACCTCCGAAGGCTAAGTCAGCAATGGAACAGATCACAAAGCTCTAGCTAGTTGTAGAGCTTGAATTGAATATAGTAATGGGGGGGGGGGGGCGGGAGGGAACAATTCAGATATCTTCGCTGTGTATAACCCTTTAGTTTATATAGATTTACCTTTCATTCCCAACCGTTGGATTCATTCACATCTTCTCTCGATGGCTGTTCGATCTTAGGGGTTAAAACCCCTTTTTGTAGATGAAAGCAGTTACCTTTCTCAACACGATCGTCCACTTCGTATAATGGTAGTTACCGTTTATAACTCAGTCACATGTCCTGAATTCTTTAGAACCATGTTTATCCTCAAAAGCATAAAGTCTGGACCGACCTAACCGAGTTTCATGACCTGACCGTGGTTGAACCCATCTCCAACCGGAACTTGTGACCGAGTTTCTGCGTATGTTATCCTCATCATGTGTTCATAATTGAATGATCTAAAAAAACTAATGATAAGCTTAAAAATTAGGGAGAATATATATAACATAGGTCTTATTCCATGTATGTCCTTAGATAGAGCTTATAGGTGGAGAGGATTCACAAGGCTGAACATTTAGTAGAGCTTCTCCTAACCTGATAGGCTGTACATTTTTTTTCTTCTTTTTTTTACGGCTCCTCTCATTTCTTCATTCATTTTTGTGTAGATTTTACTTTTCCCAATTTTGTTTTGCTTTGTATCCAACCCCATTTATTGGGTTAAGGCTCAATTTATTTCTTTTGTAGTTGTTGCGCTAGGCAAATCTTGAAAATGTCGTTATCTAAAATGAATTTAAGATTAAATTTGTGATAATCAAAATGTTAAGCATCTCCAATACATGAAAGAAACCTAACCACAATATGGAAAATGAAATTTACATTAATTGGGTGTGATTTAAGCTGTATCCATCCTAACTAATATTGAATCAACTCTACTGGCTACTCTGTGAGTTGTGTTTTGAATGTGAAACCCACAATTACATGGGTGCATATTTCTATTGAATTACACTAGAATACATCGGTTAGTATGATACAATATTGGGATAATTACTATTGGCCCCCTGTACTTTGATTTTATTACTACTGTATCCCTTGTACTTTTCAAAATTACTAATCCAACCTTCAACTTTGTCTATAATTACTATTGCCCCCTTACCGTTAAGTTCCGTTAGTTAACTGATGATGTGGCATCTTCATATTTTCTCAAAAACCCCAAAATACCCTTATACTTATCTCTTTACTTATTTACCCTTTTGTCAAGTTACAGTAGTACCCTTAATTAACTGTGGAAAAAAAAAAGAAAAAAAAAGAATGAATGATTGAATAAAACTCAAATAGAAACGAAAAAGGAAGGAAAATCGAATTCAACTCAAATTGGAAACTGAATATCACCTAAAAAATTTTCAAAATAAATGAAGTTTAGTGAAGGTGGGAAACCAAATCGGATTTGGATTTTGTCCATTTCATTAATTCAAAATAAATGAAGTTTAGGATAAAATTGACATTTAATCTGGTTTTATAAATGGGGTTGCATCATCGTCTTTTGATTTCTTAATTTTAATGAAGGGCAAATTAGATATTACATATTTAAATTTAACGGCAATTTAACACCGTTATAAAGAAGGGGGCACTAGTAATTTCGTAAAGAACAGGGTTTTATTAGTAATAAAATCAAACTACAGGGGGGCAACAGTAATTATCCCTACAATATTCGATACAAGACGATATGTCTCTTAAAATCACTTGACCGATATGATACTCAGTATTTATACTTTAAGCCTTGCTTACGACCACCACTGTGCACAGTTTCGTTTTTTATTTTTTCTTTTCTTTTCTCCTCTTGATTGAAAAATTTAACACAGTTTCTAATGATAGGCTCTGAAGACTCTCAAGGAAGTTGCCCTTCTATAAGCATCTTGTTCGGCTACTCGATCATAACAGTGAGACTGAGCCCATTTAGGAAAGACAGAATTTCAGATGGGAAGGAACCTATCGTTTCTCTCTCAAAGTATAAATAAGTCCATTAATTAATTTCAAGCCCAGCCCAGCCCAGCCCAGCCCAGTCCAGAAGACACGGATCTCAAGAATAGGTGGTTTTGCAATCTAAGCCTGGGGACTATTGGCACTACGATAGTCCCATACGGTTCAGCTTCGAAGCTCTCTTCGGCTTGATAAAGTTGCAGACGCCTTCATTGATAATCTCTTCGGAGACATCCGATAAAATTGGAACGATACAGAGAAGATTAGCATGGCCCCTGCGCAAGGATGACACGCACAAATCGAGAAATGGTCCAAATTTTTTTTCGCTTTTCTCCCGTTTTTACTCTCCTTCAGTTCTTATTATTCCCCTTTGCAATCTTTCTTCAATTCTTATTCAAGCTTTGCGTCTGTTTCTGTAGCATCGTAGTGTTCCGAGGATTGAATTTCATAGTTTATCCTGCGCTCTGTATATCTGGTATGCTCAAAGCTAAGGATCAAAGTTGTGCTAATATTCAGTTTGGTTCCTTTATGTGAAAGTTGAATCCGTATTGCAAGTGTAAAAGCTATCCTTAGACAAAAGACTTGCTGGTCTTTTGTTGATCCCTTGTTTCATAGAGTTTGAGTGCAACTTGAGGCAGTTTCAACCAGGAAAGGAGAAGCACTGTTCAGATCTGGATGTTAGGCTCTTTTTGGTATCAATTCTCATTCTCTATTATGCCTATTTAAAATAAATAAGTACAAGAATTCATTATTAGTCAAGAATGAAAAATGGTTTGGTGAATTTTATCGAAAATAAATTATGAAATGAAAAATAAGTTTGGTGTTAAGATAAAAAATTGTTAAAAAATGATAGTAAACAAGTGAGAAAAGAAGGAAAAAGTATGATTGTTATAAAAGAATGTGTATTGACTATTTTACCCTCATCTTCCTTATAAAACTTTAAGTAAACTTACACAAATGAAGATAATGAAATTCTCATTATAATCCATAATGGACAAAAAGTTCATTATGGATTTTGGAGATTTTGCTATTATTTTAAATAAAAATAAAATTAAGAATAGATGCCAAACAATTTAAAATAATAAAAATTTCTCATAATTGACAATGATAATTGATACCAAAAAGAGCCTTAGTGAAGAGGGAGCTTCTAAATATTTCTTCCATTTCTAAATTCCCTATCTCTTCTTTGGACGATCTTATTCAGGCTAGATGCCGGTTCTGATCTGGATGTCAGTGAAGAGTTATTCAGACTGTCCATAGTGGTAATACTGTATGCTCTTTAAGAAATTCGAGCAAATGTGCTGGAGATGTTTTTCGTGATGAGCAGGGCAGGATGGTTTCTCTTTTAGAAACTCTTGGGTATAATGTCAAATTTTGTAGCAGAGTTCTGGGGTCTTGACAGTTGTTTTGGAGTATGCCGGTGAGCTTAAAATCTGCAAGCTGTGAATTGAGTGTGATTTAGCTGTAGTCACAATATTGGCTTCCAGAGGTCTAGTCCCTTGGTTTGTTACATAAAACTGGTCGGCTCATCATTCCTACTCAGTTCTTTCTAGTGAAAGTTGATTCAGTGCTTTAGAGAAACAAACCCAATTGCAGATTTCTTGCCAAGTGTGCAGCTAGCTTACTGGATTCTGCAACTACTAGCTCCATGTTTCAAGGTCTAGATCTTGAGGCCCATCTCCCCAACTCAAAAAAAGAATACTTTGCTCGAGATCTCACTGTGTTGGTGGAATTATTTCCCCAGTTTAAGGCTTCAACTTGTGGTGTATTAAAGGCATTTATGGTTGAGACTTACCGTCTAACCTATTTAAACCCTTCTGAATATACTGGTGACCTCAGATTTATGAAAAAAAGCAGTGTAAACTTTAGATGCCAAGTGACCTATTGTACCCATCATATACTCATACATTAATGTTCAAAGTTTTCAAAATAAAGTTTACAGTAAAATTGATACCAATCATCAAAGTTAACTCAAGAATCGAGATTCGGGCTCTTAGATGCTAAGCACATTGTCTCGTCTAGCACAGCATCTCATTTTGCTGAATGGAGAAAACGAGAGATCCTGCCATATGTCAGTGAGATCTCAAGTGTTTTCCTAGCATGAGTATTTCCTCTATTCAGTGCTTCATAATATGTGATAGATGCTCACCACATACCTAGATATTAGCTTTTCAATTAGTTTAAATTGTGATAGGTTTGGTCTATTCTATCAAGGGCTTTTGTGTATGTGCTTGAGTCAAATCTTGCTAGCTTGCCTTCTTTTCTTCACGAGTTCCCTTTTCTTTTATTTATTGTGGGGAGGGGGGGGGGATTTTTATTTGCGGCAGCAGCTGCTGGCTGCTGCCGACGGTCGTGATCTTGCCACCTCATCAAAGTATAATCGTGTGGTTGAGATCTAATGATGAAGATTAAGTTGTAAATATTGATTTTTAATTTTACATTTTAGAGGGTTAAATTTTATTAATTTACGACTCAAGTCCCTCATTTACCCGATGCAAAAAACCATCTCTCATCACCATGGCTGTGCTTTCTTCTTTTTCATCTTTTCCTTAGAAACCTTCGTATTCGCCTCCTCCAGCTATTCCTCACTCTCCTCTTTGTTCTCCTGTAAGTATACAGTAGTTATCAATATATACATATTTCTGATTTTGTATAAATTCTTTACCGGCGTTTCCACTTTCGTTTCTTATGCTTTTCTTTTTTCGGTTACAGATTTCAGAAAACGAAAGAGAGAAAAACGATGACGAAGAACAACGCAACATCATAAGAACACAAATTCCAGCAGCCTGTGGTGGTACAACCAGTTCAAATCATCACCTCCACCACCTGACGCCTCATCGCCAAAAATTCTCCATCACTCATTTTCCATCACAACCGCCTCTCACAGTCTGTTCTGTTGTCCTCTCCACTTGTACAGACAACCATCATCACGTCTCATACACACTCGTTCCTTACCCAACCCCGAGGAATTAGGTTTTTTCATTTCTCAAAACAACCAGAGCTACTCTGTCCCCGCCCTTTCATTTCAAGGTTTCCAGATTTCTCTCCAGCTCCATCTCTCTCTCACCCAGGAAGAAGAAGAAGAAATTTTCTTGCAGCAAAGAAGGTAGCAGCGACAACAGAAGAGGAGACTGATCTGATGGGACTGGGTTCATTAAACTCACTCAAAGATCAATCTCGCTCCTTCACAAAGCTACGATCTTGGGCGCTTTATGCTCTCTTTCCCTTAACCCTTCTTCACCTCTACTTCTACCCTCTCCACCTCACCCCTTCTATTTGCAGCCCATCTCCTCATCTCCGAAGAAGAAGAAGAAGAAGAACAAGAAAGCACAGCCATGGTGATGAGAGAGGGTTTTTTGCATCGGGAAAATGAAGGACTTGAGTTGTAAATTAATAAAATTAAACCCTTTAAAATGTAAAATTGAAAATCGACATGTACAACTTAATTCTCATCAATAAAATCTTAACCACACGATTATACTTTGTTGAGGTGGCAAGATCACGACCGTCGGCAGCAGCCAGCGGCTGCTGCTGCAAATAAAAATCCGAGGGGGGGGGAGGTGTTTAGCCTTGCCTTGTATTTTTTATTGATTCATTTGTCCTTAACAATGATTACCTTTTAACCACACACACGAACTAAGTAAATAAGTTTAATTTGCTTTACCAAGGACTGCTAAAATTTCTTAAAAAATGGTGGTTTTGTATTCTGTACCTGTAGCTTCCCCAGAGATGATGAAACATTAACAATTCTTGGTGAATCAGACAGCTGAAGGATGGGAATTAGTGCTTCAATCACTCTTTTGGTGCCATGGTAATTTACTGTGAGACATGCTTCTGCAGCTTCATGGGCCACTGATGTCTGTGACTCTGTGTGACTATTTTGATATATTTGGTCATCCTAACTTCTAACTGCATCAGTAGAAACAGTTCAGTGGTTTTCACTGTCATTCTCTGAACATTCCATCCACAGATCATGATTTTGGGATGGAGTCAAGAACCTCATCTAAAAAGTCAAACTAAAAGTTGAACTTGCAAAGCTGACTTACAGGATCATCCACTGCCATCAAGTCTCTCTAAGCGTCATCATCTAATCTAATTCCATTAACTCCTCTATTGTTCACCTGCAATGACAATATCCCATATCAATTGAGAAATTTAATCAAGACTGAAGATTTCTGCAAATGGATTTCTGTTGACATACAGATTGTGCTCCATATTTTACCAAGATATCTAACTTTCCAAAACTTGGTTTGGATGAAATCGGCTAGGGAAGCAACGCTAGGAGGGTTTGTCACGTCAAGCTGATGAAAAATCAGATTTGAGAGTCCAGATCCTTTGAGCTTCTCAACAACTTCAACACCCCTCTTCTCATCTCTGGCAGTTAACACTACTATTACCCCAACTGTTGTTGCCAACTGCCCACATATCTCAAATCCAATCCCTTTATTGGCCCCTGTAACAACTGCCAATTGCAATGGAACAGTTCAATCTTCTGATCATGGTTGAAGTCTGAAACGAGTTTCACAAGGCAAGAAAACCAGATTGAGCTTAAATTACCTCATTGTTGTTGAATCTCTGTTGGTTCTCAGCATTTTTGAATGTTGAGAAAGTACCCCAGATGAAGTTTTATGTATAATCAAGAGACTACAATTCTAGCCGGCATTTTTGTAAACGATTGAGGGATCTGCAATTTGCACGCACACCAGAACTGTTGTTATAATCACAGTACTTCTTTAGAGCTGAAACGTACATGAAGTACTTTCTTTAAGGTATTTAGACACCCCGAATTGTGCAATACGGGTTCTAAAAGTGTCTTCACCCCAAGATCAGTAAGCCCAAACCTTTAAGGTTGCACCCCAGAAAGGTTTACTCAAGGTATAATCAGGTTGTGTTCACTGCTTAACAGAATAACAGGGAGAGAGAGAGAGAGAGAGAGAGAGAGAGAGAGAGAGAGAGAGAGAGAGAGAGAGAGAGAGAGAGAGAGAGAGAGAGAAAGAGGAGGAGGAATTCTGTGTCTCAAGAATGAGCACGAAATGGAGTTTATATAGAGCCCCAAAGGCTGTCGGTGAAAGGGTAAGGCTGTGAGGGTACCTTTCAGCTCAACTCTCTTCAGCAAGGTACCTTCAGCTGACCTCCCTACAGGAGAGTGCCACTCAAATGGCATCTCCACGTATTCACCCAGTAGTGAGCTTTCCAGAATAGGGCCCATTCAAACTGGGCCTTCCGGATTAAAGCCCACGGCCCAAGTCCCAAGTCCCAAGTCCCAAGTCCCAAGTCCCAAGTCATATAGATATATATAATCATGGCAAGGTCACTATAGGGTTCAGGCAAATTAATAATACCTGGGCTCTTACTATATATAAATCATATAATCAACCACCATAGGTCACTATAAGGTCACTATGGAGTTTAAACCATATATAAACAAAACCATGTATAAAAGACACAATTAAAATAAATAAAATATTTATATAAAGTTTTAAACATAATTACAACAGGCATAAGTGGCCTTCTTTATGCGAATCATTGTTGCTCAAAAGTTGAGACAATAATGCAGTTTGTTTAAGCACCAAGTTTTTTTTTTTGGTAAGAGAAACTTTATTAAAAAACAAAGCCACGGTTACATCCTAGTTCCATAACATCGAAAAACAAAAGCCAACTAATATGAGGGGGGGGGGAGGTATGGGTGTATAAGAAAGCCTCTTGAGTAGTAGCGTTTTCCTTGGCCAGCGCATCAACCACCATATTGGCTTCCCTATGTACATGGGAGAAGGAGACAAATTCAAAAGAGGACGCCATTCCATGAATATTTGAAATGATGGGAAAGATTTTCCATGGAACCTCTGAGGCCCGCTTCTGAAGGATGGTAATGAGTGCCAGATTGTCACTCTCTAAGGTTATATGGGATAAGGAAAAATCCTGCGCCCATACCATCGCTTGTCTGAGTGCCAGAGCTTCCAAAGTGAGTACATCCTGACATGTCGAAACCTGACCAAAGCCAAAAACCATATTGCCATAGTGATCACGGGCTATACCCCCATACCCAGCTCTATGTTTTTCTTTGAAGAGTGACCCATCCACATTAATCTTTGTAATTTGATAAGAAGGTGTCGACCATTTGATTAAAATGTGGTTATTTATTGGCCGAGTAGGCTTCTGAGAAGTTGAGGAATAAAATTGAAGACCTTTCCAAATCCCAAAACTACGTCCTGAGCCCTGCTGAGTCGCTTCAGGTTTCAGCTGAGATGTATATGATTTCCAGAGAAGCCAGAGAATAATAAGAATATCCATGCGTTCATGGCTAATGCTGGTAGACCGAATGGATATAAGCTGCTGGACCTTGGTGTAGATTGAATCACCTATAGTCATCTTAGGATAATGTAGATCATTCCAGACTGAGATAGTATCAGGACATAACCTGAGTATATGATCTAAGGAGGCGTCATGGTATCCTCATAAGAGGCAATGCAAGGGACGAGAAACTCCTCGTTGTGTTAGTAACCCTGCAGTGGGAATCTTTTGATGCAATAATTTCCAAATAAAGTGCTTTGGGCGAGGATGGAGTTGAAGACGCCAGAGGTTATGCCATATCTTCGAATCCAACTGATTAAGAGGTTGACTCTGAAGAAGATGGTAGGTTATCCTGTAAGCAAATTTTGCCAAGAAGACCCCCGAAGTTGTCCAAGGCCAGATAATACGATCATTTGTGGGTAATCGAGGTATAGGAATAGCCAAGATTTTCTCCACCGTACTCCTGGGCCACCAGTTGGATAACAGATCTCTATCCCAACCCCTAGTGCGGGGGGTTAATAAACTGAGCTACAGAATTAGGAGCATTGGAAGCAAAAGGAAAGCATCCGATATCAAGGGATTGATCAGAAATCCAATTCGACTTCCAGGGGTGAATGTGTGTTCCATTACCAACTTGATGAAATATGCCATGCTTAATAATATCTCTGCCCTTCAGCATAGATTTCCACCCCCATGAGTCTAAAGGTCGAGGCAGAACTTCCATGAATGAGTTTTGCTTGCAGTATTTCTGAATCATTACTCGTCCCCACAAAGAGTTTGTGTCATTGAGTAATTCCCATGCCTTCCGAGCCAGAAGAGCTAGGTTTGAAGCTTGAAGGTTTCTAAAGTTTAACCCCCATCATACTTGGGTTTACAAAGTGTGAGCCAATTCACGGTGTGAATATGCTGACTTTCTCCTTTGGACCAAAAGAAGGATCTCATACATTTTTCGAGATCCGTAAGCACTGTTGTCGTTAGGTGAAAACACGACATAAAATGATTTGGCATAGCTGCAAGAGTTGCTTGAATTAGTACTGATTTTGCCGGATAAGATAGCAACTTTGCTTTCCAACCCTGAAGCTTGCGATTGACCCTATCTAACAGGGTCACACAATGCTTTTTCTTCATTCTCCCTGGGAAAAGAGGAATACCTAGATAAAGATCAGCCTCCGATGTGGGTGTAATGTGAAAACCATTGGATAGCGCCCTCTTCATACTAGAAGAAGTACTTGGGCTGTAGTGAGCTCAAGTCTTTGAAAAGTTGAGTTCTTGTCCTGAAAAGGAACAGTATTCCTGAATTATCTGGCCAAAAATTCGAGCTTCTTGTTTTGTCTCCTGTCCAAATAGGATCAAATCATCAGCAAAAGCCAGATGAGATAGCCTCTCTCCACCTTGGGATAGTTGTATGCCTTTGAGTTTTCTGCGAGCCACAACAAGCTCTAAATGAGAAGTTAGCAGTTCAGCACAAAGAATGAACAAGTAAGGGGAGAGCGGGTCTCCTTGCCTGAGTCCCCTGGTTGGAGTAATGCATCCTTCCACCGAACCATTAATGAGAAGTGAATAGGAAACTGATTGAACACAAAACATAATCCAATCTATCCACTTTGATGGGAACCCATAAGCAAGTGATACTTGTTTAAGGAAACTCCATTCAAGTCTATCATAGGCTTTACTCATATCCAATTTTACCGCCATAATGCCTTTTTTCCTCTTCTTATGCTGATGGATCTTAGACATGATCTCATGTGCAATGAGCACCTCTCATCTCTCATTCAACGTATCTCAGGATCTACTATTCATAATATATGCTGCAATTTTTAAGTATTTCTATGGTTACTTCTTGCAACGGCACTCAACCATGTCAATCAATCAAGGTCTTCAGCAAAGGTGTTGGCTTGCATGTTTAAGTAATTATGAGTTGGCGTTAAATGATACTGTTCAGTTTACATTAGTGGGCAATGGACGAATGCATGTCTCGGTGGTTACATATTACTATGTGAGTGCAAGACTGATTGATGTTCACCTATTTGAGTGTATCTTCTTCACTGTATACTTGCAGGGTAGGGGTTACCGTGACAAGCCATATTTCCTTTTCTCCCTTGCATGCAGTGCTCGGGTGTCAACGTATACAATTCACAACGATGTTCTTGATGGATTTCTTACTTACCCTGCTACTGTGCATGGGTTTATTGTGTACTTAGTGCTTTCTTGGGTGTACTTATTGAATTTCCTTCGCTCATGTGCTAGCGACAGCTGTAGTTTTCTTCGGAGCTAACGATGGCAGCTTTCTTGGCTTTCTGGTTATTTATATTCTCTTGGTGTTGAACCCAGTCTCTCCTCACTGAGTTTACTCAAAGAAAGAGGTTACGGACGATTGTTCGGTTTCTCTCTTGGTTGTTGCTTTCTCAACTGCAGGGGTTTACTATATGGCTCTTCACTTTGCTCTTTGCCCTTCCTCTTCTTCTAAGCCAGGATCTTGTGATCGTTTGGTGGGTGACTTCGCTAACATGGAACTTCCGGTTCGACCTACTGCGAAGGTTTTTATTTTTGAAAGCAAGCTTGCTGAGATTAAGGACAATAACCAATACACAGTTCTTGGGTGGGTCGTTGATGATATTGTTGTCACATATTATGATCTAACGACGTTTGTTTCAAACACTTTCAAATCAGAAAAATTTGGTATAGCAGGTCATCATTTGGTGGAAGGCTCTCCAAGTAGGTTCACTATCAAATGTAAGGCTGAGAAGACCATGCACATGATTTTGTTTGCCTATCACATCCACCCAGCCGGTACCCCATTTGGAATACCCGGGATGTGATCCACAGTCCAAGGATCAATGATCTGAGGTCCATGCCTCCCACATACACGGTAACATAATCATGAACAGTAATAATCAATGGTAAAACAATTAATACTAAACGATATGTATAAGATAGGATTAAATATATATCAGAGTGCGGAAGATAGATAATATCAGAATATGGTCAAAATCATATCAGTGAGAGAAGGTGTGGTAGCCACTCTCTCAAAGCAACGGAAAGTAAAAGTAGTTAAGTACATGTCCAAGTATCACCAGAAGAATCCAAATACATGTTAATTTCAGGCCCGTATATTCCATAAACACACCGGGGAAATGGGGCACTACGCTAGGGTTTCTTCTATACTAATAGTAGTCTCCTCAACAGTACGGATGAAGTAAACCCAACGCTGCCGCTCCCACACGAATGTGGGGCTAACCCTGGTGCGGATAGTAATCCTCCTCGACTCCAATATACGGATCCTCACCGACGCCACTACCCGGAGAGTAGTATGTGGAATCATAGTCCACCTCAAGGGAGGTGCCATCGTAGTCCTCGGTACCTGGAATATAATCTAAATACATTTGCACAAAAAGGAATGAGTTTGAAGAACTCAGCAAGGCAGTTATTCCATAATTAGAAATCATACACATTCAGAACATAGTATAATGCAATGTGATATGGAACATATGATGCAAATATGAGTCTAACTCTATGAATGCTAGTCTCTAGGGTAGACATGCTTTAAGTCATAGCACCGTACTTCTCTGGGTCGTCAGTCACTCTCCCATTTCCATATCTTGGGAATGCCTGGGGAAGATCGGTAAAGTCATAAAAAAATCGTGGTAAGGGGATCGGTCACCGCTCTCTCACATCACCATTTGGTCAAGTACTGGCGCATGTCACAGTAAAGCCTAGCTCAATGCAAGTCATCTACTCAGTCGGTCAAGTCAGATTCAGATACGTCCATTCCTCGCCCCCGACGATCCTTTCTGGTATCCTTCACACTAGAGTTAGCGAAATCCCGAATTTCGGACTCATCAACCCTATTGGTTATCCACATATAGTAAACGGGAAGCTCTCATGTCCTCTCACGGATTGGTTACCGGTCTTGAGCGCCCGTGAGCCCAAGTCTATCCATATGCAACTCTACCAACAAAGGGCCCCTTTCAGGTATCCGTAGCATGGTTTATGTCCCCTACCGGTGGTTACCGGCCTAGAGCGCCCATCCAACCATACACTACCATGGGTTGTTCGGTCTCAATGCCCTTCCGATTCAGGTCTGACACGAAAAGGATAAACCTAGCCAACCAACTAGACAGTCCTATGTATGTCATCCAATAACCCAGGAGAGTGTCGATAGGCACCATCGGAGAATATCCCATACTATTCCCTCCGATGCCTAAGGACAGAAGTGTCAATAGAACACTCCCCAATCCCAAGTCAATACGTAAGCAATCACATATTCAAGTTCATCATCTTTCATGCATCCAATACATCTTATCATAAAAGTTAAAACATGATATTGAAATGAATAATTATAGACATAAGTAAACAATAATAGTAATGTAACATGACAAGAGTATAAAGATGTCAATACTACTGTTCTAACACATATATAACAGTCGTATAAAGATTTATAAGTAATCAAAAGGTTTCGTTCATGAACAAGAACATAAATCATAAGTTGGTGATCTATATGTTTATGGAGATAACTATCCTTACCTTGGGTTGAATTGATGATGAATTGAGAGTACCAAGAAATAGTCCAAAATAATTGTTAAGGCCCTAAACAAACATCAATAATAAGTTAGAGAAGAAATTAGGAAGATTGGATATCAATTGGATCAAGACTGGCCAAGGTTGCTGTTAGCAACAACTTTGGTCGATGGTTTTGGTCGATGGTATCGACCAAAAGGATCGACCAAAATTTCCTTCGAACCAGAATGATGGATTTTGGGTGTTTTCATCCTAAATTGGTTTTCCGGTGTTCGGATCAATCTGAAACTTGGAGGAACACTTAACAACAGTAGTAGGACACTATAAGTCAAGAAAATTACCCAATCCAATGGTCCAAACAAAAAGCCCCAATTTGAGCTAACAAGTTCAAGTGATAAACATCATGGCATGAGTTGGAATTGATTGCATTGATGAGGAATGACATGTAATAGTTATACGAACCAATAGGATTTCAATTGGAATCATATAGAAGTGATAAACATGAACATAGCATGCCCTACAACTCAGTTTGGTACAAAATGACATGACGTTAATAGAAGAATAAAGGAATACATAAGCTAGGCATGAGGTGGAGGCATAGCATCAATGGATGGCTAAGAAACTCATAGATTAATCATGTGTAGACACTTGGAGTGGTGGTTGCAAGGTTGCAGCACCATTTCCAATGTCTCACCAGCAAGAAAGGAAAAGAAAAGAGTAGAAAATGGTAGGATAGAGAGTGGAATGGTGATTCATACCTTAGTGTGGAAGAAGTAGACAAGAATCAATAGTAAACAATGAGTTTTTGATGAGGTGCCCTTCACATTAGCCAAGGAGGTGCCTTGGGAAGCTCTCCCCACGATTTCAGGTGAGAAAAATGATTGCACAAGGCTCAAGGCTCGAGGTCATAATAAATAGAATAGGAATATTCCATGTAATCTTTAACTTGGCAGACTGGGAAACTTTGGTCGATGGTTTTGGTCGATGGTATCGACCAAAAGGATCGACCAAAATGTTTCTCAGCTGAAAAACAGGTTTAGTTCAGCAACTTCAAGTAGGGATTGAAAGGCTATACAAGATCAATTTGAGTGAGGTTTTCTTCCACAATTCAATCAAGAAGTCTAGTTTCGGGGAATACCTTCGGATTGTGCACAGGAGGTCATTAGGTACATCAACGAGATTAATCTTCTCCGATGCGCAGACTTTCCTTAAACACTGATAATGCATTTAAGCAAGGGGTATCATCATCAATGTCCATAGGCTCAGTCTCCGAATCATGATCATCAATCAAAATGGTCCATAGGTCTCTTCTACCACCGCTTCGGGTCTTCGGACCTGAATACAACAGTGGATCCGGGTTAGGGTCATGGTTAGAATAGGGCTGGATATTACATTGCCTAACCCTGGAATTTTAAAGGACATTTAATCCTTTTTCAAAGGTGGGATCCTGCGATCCCTGCTTCTCTTATGCCATTTCAGTATGCTATTTTATGGGTACAAATTCTCAAGCTCCACTGGCGATTTTTCGATCATGAAGTATTAAACCTTATATTCAGCCATGTGGGTTACGTCCTAGAGATTGAAATACCAAAAGGCGATGGTAATCAACCATACACTCCAGCTGCTCGTATCCTCTTACCTTTGAACCAAGACTTAGTATCTTCGGTCTTACTGGAAATCTCTCCTTCCGAAGTGCTAACTGTTAATTTCGCTTATGAGCTTCGTCCAGTTCATCTCTGGCTCCTTCGTCTTCGTATGAGGCATAAATATCAGGATTGTAGGTACAAGCGATTGGTTGCGGGGGGTGCAGGTTCCTCTGCAGGCCAGAGGGAGTCAGCATGTGTTATTCCATCTATGGCCATTCCTTACAAATGACAAGGCTATGTGAAGCTCGTCAAAGAGACATATGAGAGTGTTATTACTCGCCGTCGGGTTCTCAATCAAGCCCAGGTTATTGGCCCTGTTCCATCAGTTCGTGAAGAAGCGTTACACCGCAGTTTTTTGAAGCTGGCTGTAATCTTCAAAGGGCGCTTGCATTTCCATGATGACGATAATAACCCTCCTTTGGATACTCCTAATAGGGGTAGGCTTGATCACTCTGAACCTGTTGTAACTCAAAATGAGGACATGTTTTTTGTTGTGCATCACCTTAACCCACCGTACGCTCTCATGGAGTATACTAGGGATGCCTCTCCCAACTCGACAATTGGTAATGTAATGACCTTTTCACCTACACCTGCTCCTCCCCCTTCCCCTGTTGAGGTAATGGGTGTTGATCGAGCGGGTACTTCGGCTGAGGATTTACATTCTTTAGTGACAGCTCATTTAACCCCCACTAGTCTAGACAAAGGAAAAAAGGTTGAAGCTGTTGATTTACTCCCATGTAAGAGAAAATAGAGGACACAGGAAATGACTAGTGTTGGAAACTCTGAGATGATGGAGGCGCAGACCAAGAAATTTAAGGTGGATCCTTATGGTTTCAATTTGAATTGCTTTGAGGTGATGATGACCAACCTTAATGGGTCATCGGAAGAAAAATGAATGGCATCATGCTCAACTGTAGAGGTTTGGGTCGGGCCTCTATACAGAAAGAAATTAAACTTCTCATCATAAAACACCGACCTTCTTTTGTTTTTCTTTCTAAAGTCAAGTCCTTAAAGGTAGATGTTGGAGTTTTCTGTAATTCTCTGGGGTTTTCTAAATGTGTTTCCTCTCCACCAGTGGGTAGAGCAGGTGGTCTTGTATTTGGTTGGCTTGATTCTGTTAATATAGATGTGGTGTGGTTTTCTTCGTGGTGTGTTCATCTTTTATTTTCGGATGCTGACAATCTTTGGTATTTCACTTGTGTGTATCTAAGTTCTCTTCCTTCTATTCAATACTATCAGTGGCAAACCCTTTACAATATGGGCTCTTTTATTGACAAGCCGTGGGTGATTGGTGGTGATTGGAATTCTTATTTGGACTTATCTAATCGTCAAGGTGGAAGGCAATTATCTCCTGGATCTTTGATCCCATTCCAACAATTTACACAAGAATTTGGAATGCTTTCGATTCCCTTCATTGGCACCAAATTTACCTGGTCCAATAAGCAAAAGGGTCTTCAGCGTATCGAGGGTCAGCTTGATCGAGTAATATGTAACTTGGATTGGCTATCTTTTTTTCCTGAGGAAATTGTTCATCACATCTCAGTTACTCATTCTGATCATAAGGCCCTACTTTTGCAACATGATACTATTCATAGCAAGCAATTTCGACCTTTCAGATTCGAAAAGTTTTGGATCAAAGAACAGTCTTATTTGGCTTTGGTGCATCAATATTGGAAGAAGCCTCTCAGGGGTTCTCATTCTTTTGTTTTGGCTCGGAAACTGTCTAATCTAGCTTCTATCTTGAGGTCTTGGAACAAACTGACAGTTCGAAATTTGGAACTCAAAGAGGAGAATTTGCGCCATTCTATTGCTGTGCATGAATCTGTGAGCTTGACTAGTAGATCAGAGCTTTGGTATGTTGAAGAAAAGCAAAGACTTGCTCTGTTAAAATTAAACTTACAATAGCAAACGGATAAATGGAGTCAAAAAGCTCATCTTTCATGGCTCTCTCAGGGGGATAGCAATACGCAATTCTTTCATCAAAGTACAATGGTCAAGCGGGCGAGGAATAAGATTAGGCAGATCGCACATGCGGGTACTACGGTGCAAGATCATAAAGACATTTCCAATATTTTTGAGATGCATTTCAAGAACCTTATTTCGTCTTCACAGCCAGCTTTTCAGGAATCTTATCTCTCACCAATTGTTAATCGTGTATCTGATGCGGACAAGCTTTCGCTCATTCGCCCGTTCTCGGAAGAGGAAATTTGTAACATCCAGCCCAAACCTAGCCCGGACACCCTTTTTATTTTGGGATAAAGAAAGACTTGTTTGATATTAGACCTTAAAGTTGGACTTTAGTTTCAATATTATTATCTTTGAAAACCTTAGGAAGCCATGTCAGACCTTTCCCTTAGGGTAGATTTGTAATGTTTGGCCTTATCCTACCTTGGCCCGGCCTGGGACCTATTATGTTTGTAGGTCCGAAAACCCAAAGTGGGGGAAATGAGACTAGTGGACCCTTTTGGTTGTTGATTTGGTGTCGGAACCCAAGCCCGTGAACATTGACGATGATGCCCCTCACTTGAGAGCATTGTCAGTGTTAGTTTTGAATCTGCGCACCGAAGAGGGGTGAATTAGTTGAAATACCAAATGAACTCCTGTGCCCAATAAAATTATATTTCCTGAAACTAGACTTCTTGATGGACTTTTAGGAGAAAACCCCACTCCATTTGACCCCATATAGCCTTCCAAATCCCTGTCCGAAGTTGCTGAACTATGTCTGGCAAATCCTGCTTGCGCATCGAAGAAGGTGAGCTTATTTGGTGGACCTAATGACCTCACATGCTTGATCCAAAGGTATTTCTGGAAACTAGACTTCTTGATTGACCTGTAGGAGAAAACCTCACTCAAGTTGACCTTATATAGCCCTCCGAATCCCTATTCAAAGTTGCTGAACTATTTCTGGATTTTCTGCTGAAACCTGTTACTGGTTTTGGTCGATCATTTTGGTCGATGCCATCAACCAAAACCAACGACCAAAGTTGCCCAGAATCAAGAAAAAGATGCTTTTTGGATATTCCTTCTTCTATTTAAGTGAAACCTCGAACCTAGAACGATATTTCACTCATTTCAACACCTGAGAACGTGGGAAGGCTCCTCCTTGGCTTGGGTGATAATCTTCTACAAGAATCCTTGTCTCTCTTCTCCAACTACCATCTTCTAAGGTATGATTCTCTCTCTTGCTCTCTATTCTACTCACTTCCCTTCTTCTTTTACTGATGAGACCATGGCCAAGGTGCTGCAACCTTGCAAACACCTTGCCATGAACGTCTCTTCCCATTTATACTTGCTTTTCCTTCATTCTTGCTATGCTTCACTTGCATCTTGATCTTTACATATACATTACTATGATTCCTTACTTCACAACTTGATTTCTTATACTAAACTGAGATGTGGAGTATGATTAGTCTAATCTCTGGCTTGCAAATGATTGTAATCATGTTCCTAACCTATTCCCCAACAAATTCTCTAGCTTCCCTTTCAATTACATCAATTTCTCATAAATGCTAGGATTCTTGTCTTTAGAACATAGGACCTCAATTTGGGGGTTTTCATTTGGACCATTGGATTGTGATAATACTTGCTAGGTAGTGTTCTTACATTGTTATTAATCATCCCTCCAAGTTTCAGATCGATCCGAACCCCGGAAGACCCATTTCGGACCAAAATCCCCAAAATCCACTATTCTGTTCTGAAGACAATTTTGGTCGATCCTTTTGGTCGATACCATCGACCAAGACCATCGACCAAACTTGTTGCTGACAGCAACCTTGCTCCATTTTGATCCGTTTGACATCCGATCTTCCCGACTTCTTCTCTAACTTATTATTGATGTTTGTTTAGGGCCTTAACAATTATTTTGGACTATTTCTTGGTACTCTCAATTCATCATCAACTCAACCTAAGGTAAGGATGGTTATCTCCATAAACATGTAGATCATCAACTTATGATTTATGTTCTTATCTATGAATAGAATCTCTTGATTTCTTTTAATCGTTATAAGACTGTGATATACGTGTTAGAACAGTAGTATTGAAATCTTTATACTCTTGTCATGTTACATTACTATTCTTGTTTACTTATGTCTATGATGATTCATTTCAATATCATGATTTAACTTGTATTATGAAGATGTATTGGATGCATGAGAAGTGATGAACTTGAATATGTGATTGTCTAGGTATAACTTGGGATTGGGGAGTGTCCTATTGACACTTCTGTCCTTGGACACCGGAGGGAATAGTATGGGATGTTCTCCGAAGGTGCCTATCGACTCTTTCCCTAGTTATTGGATGACATACATAGGATTGTCTAGTTGTTTGGCTAGGATGTCCCTGTCGTATCAGACCTGAATCGGAAGGGCATTGAGACCGAACGACCCGTTGTAGCAATGGGGATTTGTGGGCACTCAAGACCGGTAACCAATCCGTGAGAGGTCATAAATCTCATTGTGGGGGCCATTTATTGGTAGGGTTGCATATGGATTGACTTGGGCTCACGGGCGCTCAAGACCGGTAACCAACCCGTGAGAGGACGTGAGAGCTTCCCGTTTACTATATGTGGATGACCAATAGGGTTGATGAGTCCGTAATCCGGGATAACGCTGACTCTAGTGTGAAGGATACTGGAAAGGATCGCCGGGGCGAGGAATGGACGTATCTGGATCCGAGAGTGATATGACTGAGTAGATGACTTGCATTGTGCTAGGCTTTACTGTGACATGCGCCAGTACTTGACCAAATGGTGATGTGAGAGAGCGGTGACCGATCCCCTTACCACGGCTTTTTGATGACTTTACCGATCTTCCCCGGGCATTCCCAAGATATGGAAATGGGAGAGTGACTGACGACCCAGAAAAGTACGGTGCTATGACTTAAAGCATGTCTACCCTAGATGACCAGCATACTTAGAGTTAGATTCATGTTTACATCATATGTCTCATATCATATTGCATCATGCTATGCTGTGCATCATATGATTTATGTTATTATGGAATAACTTTCCTTGCTGAGTTCTTTTGAACTCACTCCTTTTCGCAACATATCTTGTTAGACTTTTCTGCAGGTAATACCACTATTGGCTGTGGCAGTCAACCCTCTGGAGGCCGAGTTGAAGACTTGTATCATACTGGTGGCGATGAACCAGTTGATAAAGACGAGTAGACCGAGATCGGGACTTGTTTGTAGCAGTTCAGTTTTATATTTGTGTGTTAGGGATGGGATGTCGCCTCATTCCCTTTTTAATCTTTTATTTGAATTGTCGGGACTATAGCTTAGTTGTTTCACTTGTTATTTGGTGAATCGGTTGTAACCTTTACTTTAGTCGTTTCATCTTCCGCTGATATTATAGGATGGGTTTCCTCCCTCCTTTTTACACTTGATTGTTTATACTAATGAAATCCTTTCCGCACTCTGATGTTAATTGTGAAACCTTCTAAGATCTTTTCTAGACTTTTATTATTGAATTATTTGGAAATAAGGAATTGTTCTTGCTTTTGATTATATTATTGTGCTAAGTGATTATGATCGTTCCTAAACTTGATCGGCGGGACAGTAATTTACTCCCCGGATAATCCAGATAGGGTATCCCCTTGGTGGATTTAGGGCGGGATGTGACAAAATTTATGCGGTAGTGTTCGGCTCCAATGGTTTGAAGTCCCCAGGGCCTGATGGTTTCCCAGGTCTTTTTTATCAACATGATTGGGAGTTGCTTAACTTGATGTTACTGCTATGGTCCATCAGTTCTATCATTCAGGTACATTTTCTTTATCGCACAATGCTACTTTTATTACTCTTATTCCCAAGATAGATGCTCCACGGGAAGTCAGTGATTTAGCACCAAGTTCAGTGGCAACGGCTATTTCGTTATTATTTTTTTTTTTAGAAAAGCACTATAGGTCTCAAATATGAAATTTTCTTGTAGTCCGAGGGGAAGATACCATTAGACTGATTTCGTTCATCTATACTGATTTTGGTGTTGGTGTGCTGGCTATGTGTTTATCAAATTCAGTTTGGGTCATTTGGATCTAATTTATTTTATGATGGAATGCTTGATGTATTTATTTTTCTTATATGAGATAAATTTGGGTAATTTTCATATGGACCTCCTGAGGTTTGGTCCATGTCACTTTTAGTCCAATTTAAGATTTCTTTCGCATATTGCTTCTCCGTGGTTTTAAGAAATGATTAAATAAGGACAAGTTTAATAGAAACTGTTAGTTTAATAAACTTTGTGACAAAAACCCTTGTGTCTTTTGAATTTTTTTTTTATTATTTTAATTTTAATTTATTAAAATAGATACTAAAATAAATAAATAAAAAGTCTTACCAAACTATTTTCCGCCCCAAAACAGCAGAGTTTGAAATGAGAGAAATGGAGATCGAGTCTCTGGTTCAGAGAGAGAGACTCTGCGTTAGGATCTTTGAGAATCTCTTGTGATATTGCTTGGGCGATCTGATCTTCATTCCGAATCACTTTGCTCTTATGGTGCGAAGGTTCTTAAGGAAGTAAAGAAGGTGGGTAGCAGATAACCATTAATTTCTCTTGACAATGGTTGCCCAAGCAGGGAAGAGAAGGAAGAGCGCAGAAGCAAAGAAGGGGAAGATGGAGGTTGAGGGAGCTCATGAGTTCTACACGACGAAGAGAAACTTTCGTAGTTGCAGAACCTTTAATGTCAACGGAGGTTTCGACATCGTCACTCTGTTCGGAAAAGTAATACACAGAAACTTTAAAAAGAAAAGGGGGGTTTTTTTTTTTTGGCCCCCCGGGGTTTGATCTATGTCATTTGTAGTCCAAATAAATGGATATTTTGCATCTGCCTCCCCTGAGGTATCCAATAAAGTCAATTAAGGACAAATTGTAATTTTTATGACCAAAATACCCTTGTCTCTATTCTACCGTAAAATTTGCATCATATCTTCACAATTAAATCCAACGGTGAGAATAAAAAAAAAGGGTATTTGCATCTTATAAATTTATGAACTATTAAATCTTTGAATATAAAAATATTTTAAATTGTACATTTTAACGATTTAAAGTTTCTTAAATTATTCTTCCAAATTCCTACATCTTCTTCATCTTCTTTGATCTCTGTTCTCTCTGTTTCCATAGCCTACATATCTTTAAACCCTAAATGTTTGCTTCAACCATGAATTTAACTCCCATCCCCACCACTACAGCCATCCCCAACCACAGTCACCGCCACCTCCAAAGCCCAGGAAGTAGCATCAAATTATACACCACCACCACCACCACTACTACCACTGCCACTGCCAGCGCCGCCGACCCAACTAAGCCACTTCTACTGCCATTGTTGTTGCTAGCATTCTCTTTCTTGGCAGGGCTATGCTTGTTATTATGCATCGACATCTTCAAAACGCCCTTCTCAACTCCAATCTCATTGCAGAAATCTTCGATCAACTATTTGTCACTTTCTGCATCTTCCTACCCAGCTTCTCCAAGATCCGACCGCAACCATTAATGTGGGAGAAAGAAAAAAAAACTCTATGAAAACCAATACACCAACAGAAACCCTTTGTCAATCGGATTTGCACATCGGCTCATCTCTTTCTCAATGAACTTCGTGAAGAATCGTTCCACTTGAACTGTGGAGACATCGCCTTTGTAATCATGCCAAACCAAAACGCGTTACGAGAATGACAAATCAAGAAATGAATGCATTCTTTGGAAATTAGTCATAAACCCTATAGGCAATCAATATAAGGGGAAATCGACTGAAGCAGCTTGGACCATTCACAGCAAGAAACAATGACGATGGTTGGAAAAACATCCAAGTTATGTAAGCTTAAGACACTATTAAAAGTGAAAAGAGGCCAAGCAGATGGAGGGCATGGTAGAAAGATTAAAATTAAAGACTTATGATATAGCTGAAATAAAGCTAGATAGAGAATAATAAGGAATAACATTCATGAGGATAAACCCAGAATGATGGACGAGGCCTTTGTCAAGTCCAGTGGAAAGAAACCTGAAGCAGAGTATGAACTACAGTTTGGTTGTACAAGTATAATCGCCTGCTATTTACAATTTCTCAAATGTTTTCACTTGTCCAGCTCAACCCTGATCCCCTGGTCCCCCTAACACTTCGCGGCTAAAGTTACTAGAAATTCTTGTCAATTTGAACTGAAATCCGCAGTGTAAATCGGGCTTGGTAGTTGGGTCAGCGGCACGGGCAGTGGCGGTGGTAGTAGTGGTGGTGGTGTATAATCTGATTCTGCTTCCTGGGCTTTGGAGGTGGCGGTGACAGTGGCGGTGGGTGGTTGTAGTGGTGGGGATGGCAGTTAAGTTCATGGTTGAAGCTGAGCACTTAGGGTTTAAAGATCTGTAGGCTATGGAAACAAAGAAAAATAGAGATCAAAGAAGATGAAGAAGATATAGAAATTTGGAAGAAAATTTAAGAAACCATAAATCGTTAAAATGTAAAAAATTTAAAATATTTTTATATTCAAAGATTTAATAATTCATAAATTTATAAGATGCAAATACCTTTTTTTTTTTTATTTTCACCGTTGGATTTAATTGTGAAGATATGATGCAAATCTTACGGTAGAATAGAGACAAGGGTATTTTGGTCATAAAAATTACAATTTGTCCTTAATTGACCTTATTGGATACCTCAGGGGAGGTAGATGCAAAGTATCCATTTATTTGGACTAAAAATGACATAGATCAAACCTCAGGGGGTCCAAATGAAAATTACTCAAAGAAAAATGAAGAATTGCTCTTCGACAGGGGCCTCTATCGAAGAACAGTTTATTAAACTAAAATTGTATTCCATCATTACGTTTGTTGGTTGATTCTTAGAAATCTTAAATGATTAAAAAATTGGGTCATTGCAGGAGATATATGCCTTTGAATTCTACTTAAAATTTATTAAACTTTCATAAGGGTATTTTTGTCAGAAATTTTATTAAACTAACAGTTTCTGTTAAGCTTGTCCTTATTTAATCATGTCTTAAAACTATAGGGGAGCCATATGCAAAAGGAAACTTAAATTGGACTAAAAGTGACATGGACCAAACCTCGGGGGGTCCAGATGAAAATTACCCGATAAAATTTGAGTAGTTTTCATTTGGATTTTCTGATATTTTATTTAAGTTATTTTTAGTCCAGAGAATAATATTTTGCATTTGCCTCTTGTTGTGATATTCTAAAAAGCTAGTAAAGACATATTGTTGGAGATATGAAGCACTAACAATTTGGTATTAGAGTAATCTTTTAATTGAATATGCCACTAGTTGGAGATATGAAGTTGAAGTCATTTTGGTCATTTAAATAATGATGAGTTATTGATGTTTTTCATCGATACCATAAGAGAGACAAATGTAGGATGCCATTTTTAACATGGAAGGCAGATTTAGGTAAGGAGTTTTATGAGATTTGCAAATAAATAATTATCTAATTAAATTTGAAGTTAATTTATCACACTTTTGTTTTCTTTCTTTTTTTGGTTGGTTGGAACTAAGGTTTCTCTAAGCCAGCTTAGAGGGGATGCTTAGAGGGCTGTGAGCCATTAACTTAATAGTTATGTGGCATTAGTTTTACCCAATGAACGAACTTTCGTTGGTTTCGCCTGCCTCGCTACCCAACGAACGGGGCGAAATGGCGAAATATCACCGATATATCAGCGATATTTCGCCTATAGAAGTCGCTAAGTTCGGTTGATGTGAAGTTAATATTATCCAGTTCGGCTCCAAGTCCCAAGTCAGTTTTTCTATTAAATATTTGAAATCATAAATGTCCGGCTCCCAAGTTTTTTATACATTAAAAATTAAATCTAAAACTAACACTTGAACTACGCAACAACACAAATGAATAGATGAAAGTTTGAAAGTTGAAACTGCATTTAATACTTGAGGGATGAAAATTGAAAAGACACTTGCGTGTGATGGAAGAAATAGGCAAAACCCATTTTTGAAGTTTTTGTATCTTCTTCATTTTGTTGCAGGGACCAGGATGAAGTTCAGTGTTTTGGGACGATGGGTTGCAGGGATAGGGATGAAGTTCAGTGTTTTGGGACGATGGCTTCGGCGAAGTTTATGGGTTACTCAACCATCTTTCTACTTGCAGAACAGAGAACACGGGTCATCATATTTCGACGATCGGAGATATAATGGGACTACCGGATTTCTTTCTCTTTCTTTCTTTCTTTCTTCTTCTTCTTTCTTTCATCAGATTCCGGCCATTTTCTTTTGATTCGCTAGACAATTGGATATTTTCCGGTGATGTTTCAACACTTTTTGCTGAATCGCCGGAAAATCGACTCCGGCGATATACTGCAAATCTCGTTTAGCCCCCTGGAGCCGAATTTCGCCGAAATTAAGTTCCATGGTCTTACCAACTGAGCAACCCTCGAAGTTTCCCTTAGACAAAGTTATCAACTTTTTTTTCAAATTCTACTTCATCGTCATTAGATATACACCAAAGGGGGTTGGGTGGAAGTTTGGCTACTTAATTTGAACATTAGATGTCATTAAGCCTACACTTGATCAAATCCTAGCTCCCTCTCTTTTTGTCATGTGATTTCACAAATAACCCTTTCCTTTGTGCTTAGTTGAATTTTTTGAATCATCAAAGAATAGCTGACCTGATAGAATCCATTTGCACTACTAGTATTTAAGAGAATCTATTTAGTATGTTTGACAGAGGACCAGCGATTATTTGGAGGAGAAGCAACAATTGAGGTTCATGCTTATCTCATGACTTAATTTATTATTTCTTGTAATCATGTGTTCTTGATTTTTTTTTTTTTTTTTTTGAAAATGAGGCCGAACAAAGCTCTAATAGCCATGAAGAGAAACTTGGTTATTCTATCAAGGTCAAAATTGAGAAGATCATTTTAGCTAGACCTATAAATGAATAACCGAAATTTGCCTCCGAATTCGCATTCGTATTCATATAAGGTGTCCATATCTGAAATTTTTTATACTAGAAAATATTCATATCTGTCCGATAAGCAATTAAATTCGGATTCGGATAATTACTTACAGGATTGGATAATATCCGGATATAGTAAAGTATTCAATATCTTTTTTCTGAAAAGAGATTAATCGGATTCGGAAACCGGTAATCAATAATCAAATAATTAGAAATCAAAATTACCTAGTTATAGTGAAGTATTAGACATTCTTTTCACTTAAAAAGGGCAGGTAATTGGATTCGGAAACCAGTGAATCGTAATCGGAATCAAAATTGAAAATAAAAAACAAAAAAATAAAAATCACTAATGAATAATCGGATAGTTTATCGAATTGAATATCCAGTAAAGTTCCGGATTCAAATTCGGATGCCTTTACTAAATTTTCACTGGATTCGGATTTGGATACGGATTTGGTTTGCTAATCGGATACTGGTGTATCCAAGCAAAATCCTATCCGTTCAAGGTCTAATTCGAGCTAGGTGATCTGCCACAATGTTAGATTGCCTACAAACATATGAAGCTTTAAAACTTATAACTTAGTCCTTATGTAAATGGGAATGTCTATGGCAATGTTGTTTTCCATTTTGCAACTCAAATTGGGCAAAGGCAAGACTAAAACCAAATAGAGAGAGAATCCTATTTAGTGGATAGAAAGGGATGGGGCAGATGTGTGAATAAACTGATATAGTAAAGGAATAAGACAACAACTCTCAGGAATCATTGTGAGCAAAATTAAAATGAAAACTAGTGGTTGTCTATCTAACATTGCATTACTTAAAGCCCAATGGGGAAGAGTTGTAGGTAGTAGTTCTGGGTAGATCATTACATGGAAGAAAAGGAGTTAGTTTAACAATATAAAATCAAATAGCCAATGCAGTGTTGGTTGAGGGGTAAAGATCCGTACTTCTCAATGGAGAGGTATTGGGTTCGACCCTTGCGGGATGGCATTTCAATTCCATAATTAAAAGAGCACCAATACCAAAATAAATAAATATATATATATATATATATATAAAGCATGTACTCTTCCTTTTTCGCAAATCTTTTTCTGTCCTTTGTTGTCCTTAGAATTTTTCTAAATACCAATAATGTTGTACTATTTGTTATTTCTTTAGTTATTTTTGAAAGGATAATTTGGACATTGTATCATGAATTATTATGAATTTATCCTTAATTTTAATCCTGATTTCTCTCGTGACCTCTTTCAATCTCTCTCAATCTCTGTCGCTCTATCCCTCTGCCTCTCGAACTCTCTCTGAATCTCTCTCTCTAAATCACCACTATCTCTCACAACCTCTCTCAATCTTAGTCTCTCGCTCTCTATATCCCTCTCCCTCTCGACTCGCTCTGAATCCCTCTCGATCTCTCTGAATCTATGTATTTGTTATCTCATTGCAGAAAAGGCCGAACGATGATGAGAAGAAGGACGACGGGGGAAGAAGGAAGATGGATCGATAATCGATCTCAGAAGATCGGAATGATCGATTTCTTAGGGTTTCCAGTTGGTATCTACAAGAGGTAGGCGGAAACCAATCTCTTCTATTTAGTTATCTTTGTTAATAATTCTCCTCTTTTTGTCGTATAATAAGCTCAGGTTTTTGGAAATCAGGATTAGAAACTTATAGAGTACGAATGTGTGAGATCTAGGATTGCAAATTTATAATATTGTAGACCATATTTTAATTCTCTCAATCTCAGTCTCTCTCTATATATATTTTATTTGTTTGCTTTTTTCTTTGTTAAGTTTCAGATCGTCTGATCAGAAAATTCTCCATATTCTAGGGTTTCCTTCTCAGTAAGAATAGAGAAGAAGCTAAAGCCTGCTACTCCAATATGAATGGCAAGCGCCTGAAGTTTGAATTTTGAAGCAGGTATAATCGGTAACCATGATCCTTAGGGTTTTTTAAATCCTTATCTTTGCAAACTATTATTATCAGGCTTGTGATTGAAATTGTAATTCTTGTGAGGGGATTTAGATATGTGTGGGACAATAAGGTTTGCGATTCCTGATGAAGCAAAATTTTGTTTATGATAAAGCGTCAGAAGAAGTTGAAGATGGGATTTCGCAGGTATGAGCTTGATAAAAAAGTCAACGTCAATTCATGAGTTAAATTTGTGTTCACCAGCTACCGGTTGGATTCGATTACTTTTCTTGAGAGATTAATTCAAAATCAAAATCTTATTAAGAGTATAGCAGAATTACAACTGTATAGAAGAATTGAGATGTGTAAATTTTCCTTCACTTTATCTTTCAATTCAGCAAGCAATCCAATTAATGGAGTCGTTCAACTCTGCAACTACAAGCCTAGGTTGAGAAGTTTCAATTAAAGCAGGTTTTTAAATTTGGAGTTATTGAGGATTCCTATTAGAAATAGGACTGAAGAGTAAAAGGATAATTGCAGGCAATTACCCTATGTGGATGGGTATGCAATTTTGATATAGTCTCCCCTTAGGATTAGGAAAAGTTTCAGTCAAAGTTTTAGAAGATTTTAATGATTAGTCGTGACTAGACAGAACTCTCATGAGAAACACTTTGAATATGACTTCTAGAACAAAAGAAGAATAGCTGAAGAAGTTTTTAAGGTAGCAACTTACCTGTGAGAGTTCAGGATGAAGTAGGGGACTTATGTTTTATGATGGTTTGGTGAGGCAGCCGAGTGAATTGAGTATTTTGGGTTAATGTGGGGAGGCTCTGTGAATTTGAATGGTTTTTACTGGGGATATAAGGCTCGGAGGGTTTTTATTGGTTATGGTTTGTGGGACAAAATTTCAAAAAGTTAACCCTGGTTCTGTTGCTCTATCTGGCTGCAACTGGTTCGTGACGACCTCTTTTCGTTTGGGTTTTAGGGAATAAATACTTAGAATGTAGTTGTTGTTCTATTTCTGCTGGTCTTCAGATAGGGGAATTACTTTTAGGGTTTCAACGAAGTGGTGCTGAGTAAGTTCATGAACACACAACACAATGAAGTCGGATACTAAGCTTTGATTGACGCCGAGGTTCAATCGTCGGATAATGAAACAATGCGTGCTTGCGTGAGTTTGTACTAATGATAAATACATTCAAATCATTCTGTGAGGAGTTTTCTTGGCCATATGGAGATTTATCTAAACAGCATATTAGTTGGAGTGTACCACGGGATGATTCAAGTAGCCGTAAAATTTTGCTGCTAAGACAGGGCAACTTAGCATAGTAATCTCCGAAGACAGTTCCACAGACATGCGTTAAGTAGAGATCTTGCCATAAAACAAGCTTTCAGAGGGTGTTTTTACTGTCTCTGATTCTTCCTTTAAAAGTCAAGGGAACTCAGAAGAAACCTATCTTCAGTTTGACTAACACCTGGTCTGTTAACTAATGTTTCCATATCCTCAATGTTTCTTTTATGGGGATCATGAAAGTTCCCATAAATGCTTTTACAGAGAGAAATAACTGCAAGCCTAGGTTGCGAAGTTTCAACTAAAGCAGGTTTTTAAATTTGGAGTTATTGAGGATTCCTACTAGAAATAGGACTGAAGAGTAAAAGGATAATTGTATTGCATCATAACAACCATAGATTTATGAGATCAAATTTGAAAAGAATGACAGCTTTCTGCTCATTTTGTTGATTATTTTAACCCACCAATCAGAGACCATTTTTTGTATACTTTAAAATTTTATTTATGAGATCAAATTTGAAAAGAATTTAATAAGGATAATTATTGTTGGCCCCCTGTACTTTGATTTTATTACTATTGTATCCCTTGTACTTTTCAAAATTACTAATCCAACCTTCAACTTTGTCTATAATTACTATTGCCCCCCTACCGTTAAGTTCAATTAGTTAACTGATGATGTGGCATCTTTATATTTTCTTAAAAACCCCAAAATACCCTTATACTTATCTGTTCACTTATTTACCCTTTTGTCAAGTTACAATAGTACCCTTAATTAACTGTGGACAAAAAAAATAACTATAATCCGTTTTATTCTCAAAAAAAAAAAAAAAAAACTCAAATTGAAACCGAAGAGGAAGGAAAATCGAATTCAACTCAAATTGGAAATTGAATATCACCTAAAATTTTTTCAAAATAAATAAAGTTTGAGGGTGGGAAACCAAATCGGATTTGGATTTTGCCCATTTCTTTAATTCAAAATAAATGAAGTTTAGTGAAGGGGGAAACCAAATCGGATTTGGATTTTGCTCATTCTTTAATTCAAAATAGATGAAGTTTTGTGAAGGTGGGAAACCAAATCGGATTTGGATTTTGCCGATTTCATTAATTCAAAATAAATGAAGTTTAGGGTAAAATTGACATTTAATCTGGTTTTATAAATGGGGTAGCATCGTTTTTTGATGTCTTAATTTTAATGAAGTGCAAATTAGACATTACATATTCAAACTTAACGGCAACTTAACACCGTTATAAGGAAGGGGGGCAACAGTAATTTCGTAAAGAACATAGATTTTTAGTAATAAAATCAAACTACAGTGGGGCAACAATAATTATCCCAATTTAATATTATCTTTATCAAAAATTTTCATTTCAACTAATGATTTAAGTTGTACAAAGAGTCAATTAAATGTCTAAAATAACAATAACAAGAAACCATCAAAAGAAATTAAATGAGCTTTTAACATGTATAAAACTTGACAATGGTTGCGACCTCCTTTGTAGAGATAGAAAGTCCTAAAATGTCATGAGTTCAAACTTCAGCCCCTACCACATCTTTCCCTTCCCCCCGAGAGAACCTATGGGCACTCGGTCACTATAATTGGTTGATAATGACCCAAAAATAAAAGAATAAAAGTTGATAAGGACATAAATAATAAAACAACTAAATTAAAAATTGCAGAAAATGAATATTTGTGTATAAAACCTTGATGCTAAAGGTATTCCAAATCAAAAGAAATTGGCATTTACTGCATAACATAGTTTAGGGGAAAGAAAAAACATAAAACTAATAAAAACAATAATTCAATTCCTATTTATGTGCAAAATTCACATATTTGTTTTAATACCAATCCTCTTTATCTCTTTTTGTTTTTAAATTTTTGAATACTATTTCCTGCACTTATTTTCTATGTACTTATTCTCCCTCTCAAAAGTTTCACTGATTATTTCCTCACCCCAAAACTTGATTGTTTATTTCAATTGTCTTCTTTCTTAATATAAATTTTTTTTGACTCGATATCTTTTCTCATATGGCCACCTGCATTTGCACGTGTCTTACTTTGCTAGTATATATATATATATATATATATATATATATATATATATATATATATATATATATATATATATATATATATATATATATATATATATAAAACAAATCAAATAACAAAAATTGAGGAAGATTTTTTCCCAAATTTTCCTTAACCTATACTTATAGAAAGGGAAGAACAAATAGGAAGAAAGAAACAGAAGACAATAAATAGGAAGAAAAGGAGTTAGTTTCTAATTGGAAATCATGAATTTTGAATATCTAATAAGTTTTTTTTTTCAAAAATTTCATTTAATCCATGTTTATAGATAGAGATGAAAATAAATAGGAAGAAAAGATGTGAGAGAAAAGAGTAGGGAGAATATAAAGGGATTGAGAAGTTAGTTTTTAACTAGAGCTGACTTTTATATCCATTATTTTACATTTAAACATTATTCTCAATATGGGGGGGGGGAAATAGTGATATTTCACATGTGAGAAGAGAAAAAAGTGGGAAAATGAAGGAAATTAATATAAAAATCCAAAATTAAAGGAATTATTAAAAATTTTGAAAAATCCGGGGGCCCTTAGTGGGTCCGCCCCTGCCTGGCATGTCTCTCCCTATTTTGTTATTCCACTATGTCCTCCTCCTCCTTCTCACCAATCATCTTCTTCCTTACTTTCCCTGCATCTTCAATTAATACAACTTATCTATTTAGAAGCTATCTTACTGTTAACTCTTGATCTGTTGGTTCCACCACGCATTTTCTTGCTCTATGAATTATTGGGGCACCACGCATTTTCTTGCTCGTGAATTATTGGGGCTTGGTGTTGCCGGTGACCGTAGTGAATCCGTGTTGCCGGAAGTGGAAAGGGAGACAAGCAAACACCCGAGACAGGAGAGAGAAAAGTAATGGATGAAATGGTTAAGAGTTGGAAGAAAATAAAAAAGAAAGTCTGGCGAGCGGTGATGAAAATTACCTATAAGTAATAAGAAAAATCTAAAATTTTAACGAACGATTGGGAAGACAACAAACATCCTAAACAAGAAAGAGAAAAGTGAGGCATGAAGTTGTTAAGAATTGAAAAAAAACAGAAGACAAAGTCTGGCACAAGCGGGGATGAAAATTCCGTTCAGCTACACTTTAAAAAAATAATATAATACATAGAAATAACTAATTACGATAACAAATATGACCATTCTGGTCAGGTTATTAGTTTCCTTTTTTTAGGAAAAGGGAGCTGATAAATACACTCATTAGGTAATTAGGGTTTCTGTTTTCCAACCATTATCGCTTCAGTAGCAAACCTCATATCGTCTCCTTCGAGTACTCTTCTTCTACACTATTACCTTTGTAAAGGAGATCTAGATCTCATCAGAAATTTTCATTTCCTTCCCTAGCAAGTGAAGTGGAGATTCACCAGAGTTACCCAGAAAAGAAGAAGCGAAGATTCACCACATCAGTGTAGGGTTTCCAACATGACGAGTATTGATAAGAAGTCGAAGAAAGAAGAAGAAAAAAAAGAGACTTGGTCTGTTCTCCCAGATAATCTTTTATGGAAGATCAAAGAACGGTTAAATTTTGTTCAAAACTTGTACATGGCTAACGTTTGTAAGGATTGGAAGAGGGCGTCTTTGAGTTGCCCTAGATCAATTACAAACGCCCGGTACCAGTTCTCAATGCCATGGTTCATGGATTATAAGGGAGATGACAAATTAGGATTCATAGATCCTTGGTACGGAAAAAAGAAGTACACCTTTAAACACCCAGAATTAGATGGAAGCAAGGTGGTTTACTCGAAAGAAGGCTGGCTGCTACTTCTAGTCGAGTCGCTCTCGGATGAAGATGAGAAGATGACCTATTCTCCGTTCCTACTGGATCCTCAAACTTCCTCTGAAATTGAGATGCCAAAACTGCCTTACTTGGAGATGAGTGGAACGTTCTCCGTCAACGACGGAATTCCTAGCTATGTAGTTTTTGTGGAAATCCCTGGAGGTGAAGATAGTATTCCAAGTTTCTTCATAACCAATACCTCTGAAATGTGCTGGCGTAAGTATTCCCCGAAATTTGGCTGGCTGGGTGTTAGATTCATGTTTGGTTGTGTTGGTTTTTTCATCGTGGGTAGTTTACTATACTACTTCGACTACGAATTTCTTGGGATGCTTGTTTTTGATTTGGCAAGCCTTGAGTGGAGAGAGGGCAGGAGAATCGAGCCTCTTTATGATAGGCGTGAAGATCACATCATGGAATGCGATGGGGAAATCGTAAATGTGCGTTTGGAGAGGTGTCATTATGATGATTTGCCCAACAGCGGTGTTGGGTTTTTCAAGTTGGACCTCAACAACAACCACAACAACAAACTAATTAGTTGGAAGAAGCTAAAAGAGGACGACCCCCTCCTTCAGGATAGAGCTTGGTTCATCGGAGTAACACAGTATGCCGGTTTTACAAGAAAATTATTCCCTGGTGGATTAATGTCGAAGACGGTGAAGAAATTAGTATACTACGACTACAATTTAATCTACCATGACAATTCAATCTTGCCGGGCCTAAGTGCATGGATTATCAGCAAAGACCATGGCTTGGACTTGGAGGAATCGACTAAACCTGATATTGTTGCTCCATGGTTTCTTAATCACCAAGCAAGTTGGGTGGACATTTGTTGATTACTTGATTTTAGTTATCCATCTCGAATTAGAGATAAAAATAAATATTTTTACTAATATTTTTCCTAGGGCGTTTTGTAACAAACGTATAATGTATTGGGTCAATTTAATTTGTAAATTTATTCTTCAATAGTAATAGTTATATTTTTATGGTCTGACACTGGTAGGGCTTGGTTTAGGGTTTAATTCAAGTTGAAGTTCAAGTTCGGTTATATGTATTTCTAGCATAACGCTTGCTTAACATCAGCTTTGTTCATCAAGTTCTCTCCATGCCTTCTGTTAAGGTCGGCCTATATGTGATGGTTCAAAAACTATTGGTTGAACGGTCCAACCATGATCAACCTAAAGACATCTGAAAACTATTGGTTGAACGGCCCAATTACCATGATCGACCTAAAGACATCTGAGTGTATCATACTTTGAACTCTTCATAAACAAGATAACATATGAAATGTATGCACTAAGCGTCTAAGCGTAACCGACCTCCTTAAAGATAGGGATAAGGATTCCGATTAAGGATTCCGATCAAGTCGAGTAGTTCGAATTGCTCTTAGAGTCTAGATGGGACTCCACAATTACAATCCAAGTAATACTTTCTTGGCGGATAAGATTCCTCTTCCCAGTAAGTTAACAACAACTACAAAGTTCCATTCGAACTTCATTATTGTACAGTTAAGGTAATTAACCTCTCCTAAGATCTATAAATACGATCTTCTATAAATAAGTGTTAACGACTAAAATGGTCATTCTATCTTGGCTGGTTTGACCCTTAGGTTTATACGGTTCAACCATTAGTTTTGTAATTTGGTCCAACCATCCGGTCTAGGGTCGGTCCGATCATCTGTTAAGGAAACTCAATCAAAGTAGTCTTCTACTTTTTGTCAACTATCTAGAAAAAGGAGTCAGGTATACAACTCCTCTTAGAGTTATACTTGTTAGAACCAGAAGACCAGAGGCATAGTATAGACAGACCAATAACAGAATCAAGGAGAAACCAATATTTAAAGTATACTTTATGTCAGAATCACTTAGCCCAATGTTGTAGAAGAAACGAAGGAAAATCATCACGAACTCGAACAGGGTGAGTTGAGGTGTATGTACAGTACTTTTCCTTAAGGTACTTGAACGCTCCCTTTTATGCCGACTAGGTTTGTCCTTGACGTTCTCACCTCCAAGATACAACAACTCCTAGATCTGAAGGCAGCACTCCAACAGAGTCTACTTGCAAAGGAGATACGAAGGTAATACACAGCACAGGAATGAAGAAAACAAAATGGAAAATTTCTAACTCTAGAATTCGAATTTCTGTTTTTCACAAAAGAAACCGAGTGACACTTTGTTCAGAGCTTCACCTCTATTTATAGGCTTGTATGAACACCTTTAGAGAGCTACATATGTACGTAAGGTCACCTTCAGAGAGTTGTGACAGTATGATCAGCCACCTCCCTACTGCAAAACCCAAAACCAGGTTTTCTGGATCCACAAGTCCCAAGTCCCAAGTCCCATCATAGACACTTAATATTATTTATATAATATTATAGTGCCGCATGGCTTGATTAGACTAGGGTCTACGGGTAGACTACCTCAACCACGTTCGACTTGGTCTAGCTCGGTGCATGCGCGTGATCCACACTTAGCTCTCTACCGGCATACAATCCACTTAGGAGCTATATAGGTATATATAAATCATATAATCATTAGCTCCATCCGATGTGGGATTAAACACATATGGTAATCTACCTAATATATATGCCGAATTGCCAAAACCCTTTGATTGAAATCTATACATCCAGAAGAGTCTTATAGAGTAAGAATAAACAAGAGTCCTAAAACAAAACTAGGGAGATAGAGTTTTAGTGTTTTGAAACTTATCTAAATAGTATATTATATTATAATATTATTTAATTTAAAGCAAAAATCCAACAATACTCCAAATCTAACTCTAATATCTTACATTATATAAACGCCTGAGGCGTAAGGAAGTAAGTATTCATATTCTGAGGGATCAATTACTTGAATTCTCTATTGAGTAGTTGTGATCATATTTCATTGTTACTGACTTGTTCATTGGAGACGTATCTTAACCCCCAAGGTCGAACACGTGTTTTGCAGGAACTTGACAGGGAAGGACAAGTAGGATTCCGTATCAACAATTGGTGTCGTCTGTGAGAATCTTGATAAAAAAAAAAACCATAGTGCAAATCAGATCAGGAATGCTAAATCAATCAGGAATACCAAATCAACCCTCCAAATAATAATGAGATGATCAAATTCCCTTGTGAGGTAATATTGCCTTTAAATTCCCTTTTGAGTAATTCAACCATATGGTATGTCGTGCAGTCTCTCTTCTTTTTAAAATAATAATTATTTTTCATTGATTTGAAGAGTATTCTCAAATCAAGGTTGCAAAACCAATTCTAACTTGCTTAATTTACTAAGATCCAATCATTTGTTGAGTGCCTCGATTTGGTAAAATTATATTACAGACTTTCGGATTTAAAGAAGGAAAGAGTTAAATTTGCATGATTACTTCGTTGATAGTGTGATTGTCAGCGTAAATAAATTATTCTTTATGTTTGCTTTTGATCAAATACGGTTACATAAATAGTTACGATTTAGATTTATGAATAAATTATTATTTATGTTGAAACATATTCTATTTGGCGTTGTGAGACCCTGTCTCTAGAATTTGAACAACAGAGAAGCGTCACAACTAACAAAGCAGTCATGGAATTGCAATCGCATGATAGAAGCAGCACTTCTTGACTCCCTTTCCATGGATTTCTTGATCATTTCTCTAACGACAAGTTCTGCTTATCAGATGGTGGTTGATTTGTTCATGCATCTAATTTCAATGTCTTAGTACATCGCACTCCTAAAGCAAGAAGGAATGAAATTCTCCATGAAAGCACGAATGAGTTCATCGAGTAGTACTCCCAGATCCTCCAGAAATTCAAATTGGCGTTAACATCTCTACCTCTCGAAGGACTAGTTTCAGGCTAGACACATTGAGAACAACTATCATCAGCACAGTTCAGATTTGTGGTCCTAAGGTGATCATACTGATCTGCCTGATTTGAAATCTCCGGCTTCTCATTCGCCCGGCAAGAATCCACAACAGGAGCACTCACGTTACCATGCTTGTGATCCCATAACAAACCTTTGAGCTCCTTATGTATAGCAGTATAGAGAACGTAGATGGAAGTTGTGGTCTCTTCAGAATGAACTTTAGATGAAGAGAAGAGTGAGACATCTGGACGGAGGAGTGTGACCTAGCCCTTCATCCAGAGGCTCTAAAATCACAAAAGCCATGTTGTTCCTGTAGAAGACAAGACCTTATCCACGGATCCGGATGATAAAACAAATCACCCAAATGAACAAAATAAATGCAAGGATCTTTTGCAATATAAATTGAAAGACAATCACAAAGCAAATAAACAACAAACCATCACAAGAATGAAATGAAATGCAACAACACACAAGATTTTCGTGGTTCACTAATCCAATATTCGTTAGCTCATCCATGGGGAGGATTTACTATTTTAATCTTCAAAATAGTACAAGATTTGAGTGTGATAATGTTCTCAACCGGTCACATAACCTCTAAAGCTCCTTGATACCTTCACCTTGCTCTTGAGAACCCTTCAATCCAGCTTGCTTCATGGAGTTGCAATGGAGGCACAGAGAAACCCCTTTTCTTGAAAACTACAAGAAGAGAGACCTCCAAAAGCTAATCCCGTTTTTGGACAAAACCCACTTTTAGAGTCACTAGAAACTCACTTTTTCTCTCTCCATTTACCTCTCCCAAGGCCCTCTTAATGATACCAAACACCTACCCATGTTTAACACTAAGTGGGACCCACCAAATTCAAATTTGAATTCAAACAAAGATAAAGTGATTTTCATCACTAAACCCAACAATCTCCACCTTGATGGAAATCACTTACTTGTCGAATCATGTTTCTTGAAACCAATAGAAGATAGAGACCAATTCAACTTCTCTCCTTGGACAACCTTGGTAGCATATCCGACATTCTCATTGGTTCCAACTTTTAACAATTGATCCTTCCGTCTTCAATGACTTCTGAATGTAATGATTTGTACCAATATATGCTTTGTCCTCTTGTGATGTCCGGATTCTTGGCCAGTAAATTGCACTCATATTATCACAAAACAAATGCATACCTTTTGATTCAATGCCAATCTCACCCATCAAACCTTGAGCCACACCGCTTCTTTCAGCTTGGTTGCGCATGTATTCCGCTTGGTAGTTGATAATGCCACCGTCGCTTGAGCTTAGACATCAACTTATTGGACCATTTCCATACTTGAAACATACCCCATTGTAGATCGCCCTTATCACGATCATCACAATAACTAGCATCCACATAGCCTTGAATTTGCTCTCCACCTTTGCTAAATGTGATAGAGTAATCACTTGTGCCTCTCAAATATCTAAGCACCCATTTTGCCGCTTCCCAATGCTTCTTTCCGGGATTTGCCATAAACCTACTCAACACACCAACCGCATGAGCAATATCCGGCCTAGTGCACACCATTAAAAACATCAAGCTCCCAACTAAACTTGCATAAGGGTATCTTGACACCTTGGTCTTTTCATCTTCCGTATTTGGGCTATCATTGGAAGATAATTTGAAATGTGATACCAATGGAGTTGAACCGCCTTTTCTTTACACTTGCCAAACTTCTCAAGATTTTCTTCACAAGACTTTTGTGAAGTGATAAAGTCCCATTCATTCTATCTCTTTGAATTTCAACTCCAAGAATTTGTTTGGCTTGACCAAGATCTTTCATTTCAAACCTCTTGCTCAAACATCTTTTGAGCTCTTCAATTTTAGCTTTATCCTTGGACACCAAGAGCATGTCATCCACATATAAAACTAAAATCACACATGAACCATCATCAAAGAACTTAATGTATAAACAATGGTCATATTCACTTCTTTTGTAACAAAGACTTAAAATAAAGGAGTAAAGTTTTGTACCATTGTCTTGAAGCTTGTTTAAGTCCATATGGACTTCTCAACTTGCACACGAGCTTCCTTTGCCTTTCTCAACAAATCCTTCCGGTTGCCTCATGTACACCTCTTCAAGAGATCACCATGTAAAGCTGTTTTTACATCCATTTGTTCAGCTCCAAGTCATGCATAGCAACAAGTCCAAGTACCAATCTAATGTCACCAACTTCACAACCGGGGAAAGACTTCAAAGAATCTATACCTTCTTTTTGTGCAAAGTCTTGGGCAAAAGCATTGCCTATACCTTTCCACCTTGCCATCCACCCCTCTCTTGAGTTTGTACACCCATTTACAACCAATGGCTTTTCTTCCTTTTGGCAATTCCACCAAATCCCATGTCTTGTTCTTTTGAAGTGCTTGAAACTCTTCATTCATTGCATCATTCAATGCTTTGCATCATCCGATTGATGGGTCAAGAAATGTACTTGGTTCTTCATTTAAGCCACAAAGCTCTAAGAGTATTTGGATCAACACAATCCTTGTACCTTTCCGGAACGAGTTTGTCTTGTTGGCCTTCCTCCCAAAGGTACCACAATTTCTTCTTCAACACCAACCGGTGTTTCTTCTTGAATTTCTCCTTGTACATCTTGATTATTAAGATTTATAACATCTTCATCATGGGCATCCTCATTTGAGAACTTGTAGGTTGGATGTGAAATTCATGGGTATCCTCAACAATTGATTTTTCTTCATCACATTTCTTTTCACCCCTTAATCAATATAGAGGATTCATCAAAATGTACATCACGACTTATACTGATCTTATGGGTACTTGGATCCATACCGATACCCTTTCACATTCTTAGCATATCCTACAAATGCACTTCTTGGATTTTGGATCAAGTTTGTTCCTTTGACAACTTGGAATCAAAGCATATGCATCACATCCAAAAATTTTCAAATCCGAATAATCACAGGAGTTCATGCCATACCTCATTTGGAGTCTTTCCACCCAAAGTCATTGAAGGAGACCTATTCACAAGATAGCATGCGTAACACGCTTGGCCCACAATTCTTTCTCCAAGTTTGCATTGCTAAGCATAGCCGAACCCTCTCCATCAATGTTCTATTCATGCGTTCCGCCACTCCATTTTGTTGTGGAGTATGCACACCGTATGATGCATACCTACTTCCTTGCAAAATTACCAAATTCATTCTTTGCATATTACATTCCATTATCCGTCCTCAAAACTTTGATGCACCTACCGGTTGTTTTCTCACCTAACCTTGAAGTTCTTGAATGCCATTAACACATCACTCTTTGACTTGAGAATTGTCACCCATACTTTCCTTGAAAAATCATCAATGAAAGTAACAAAGTATTGAGCACCACTATAAGACATATCCGGTGATGGACCCCAAACATCCGAGTGATATAATTAACAATCCCTTTACTTGTGTGATACCCGCTTTAGCCCTTCTATGATGCTTCCATAGACACATGCCCACAAAATTCTTTCTCTAAAATTCAGATTTGGGATAAGTTTCTTTTCCATCAAAACTTTCATACCTTTTTCACTCATGTGCCCAAGTCTTCGATGCCACAACCTAAGAGAAACATCTCCTTTGTCAATCGCCACATTTGCAACATCATCTACAATGGAACTACCCAATAACTTGTACAAGATACCAACCCGGATTCCCTTCATGATAACAAGAGCACCTCTTGAACTTTGGTACTCCATCTCCTCCAGAAATTTACAACCTTCCTTCTCAAAGTAGATAAGAAATCAAACATTTTGTCATATCTGGAACATGTCTAACATTTTTAAGTGTGCGAACAATACCATCAAACATCTTCAAGTGTACCGATCCAATGCCAAGTGTTCTACTAGATGAGTTATTCCCATCTTAACCAATCCTCCTTCACATGGCTCATATGTGCTAAACCAAGATTTGTGTGGGCACATATGATGTGTGCACCGTGTCAAGAACCCAATTTTGGTGAAATTCGTTGCAACCCACTATCAACACTTCATCTTCAATAACACTAGATGTGGTGCTCAACTTGTTTGCCTCCTTAGAATGTTCACCAACAATCTCTTTACCTTTCTCATTTCCGAATTAAACCATTTTTCTTTCTTTTGAAACAATTCTTTTTAAGATGTCCACTCTCTCCACAAACCAACAATTATACTTGCATCATGCCCTTGGATTTAGAGGATGTCTTGACTTGCTTCTTGAAGAACCCTTTGAAGAATCATGGCGTTCTTTGCTTCTACCCCTTGTCATATTAGCTTCAACCCACCTCCATAGAACTTCCAAGGCCTTTTTTGGAGTTCATCGACAGTAATGTACTACAAACCGAATCAAAGTCAAGAGAATCCCCCTTACTACAACATAGGGTCGTTAATAAATGATCATAAGATTTCGGTAGAGTGCAAAGTAAAATCACCGCCTTGTCTTCATCCTTCATCTTTTCTTCAACACTTTCCAATTGACAAAGTATATTGTTGAACTCATTCAAATGATTAGAAATATTTGAACCATCCTTCATTCTACTAGAAAATAATTTTCTCTTCAAGAAAATTGAGAGACTTTGTTTGGTAGATGCTTTCCAACTTTGACCACAAACCTGCCGCCGATTTTTCATGTGCAATATTAAATAAAACTTCATTGGACAAGCTCAACCGAATAGTGGACATGGCTTTGAGATCCATCTCTTCCCAATCATCATCTTTCATTCCCTCCGGTTTCTTATCTTTTCCCAACAATGCTTTGTGACAACCATTTTGAATCAACAAATCTTTCATCTTCATTTTCCATAATTCAAAATTTGTCTTTCCATCAAATGGCTCCACCCTAAATGTATGAGCACTCATTGTCGTCAAAATAAATGCACAAAACCTATGCTCTGATGCCAATTGTAGAAGATAAGACCTTATCCACGGAACCGGATGATAAAACAAATCACCCAAATGAACAAAATAAATGCAAGGATCTTGTGCAATATAAATTGAAAGACAATCACAAAGCAAATAAACAACAAACCACCACAAGAATGAAAATGAAATGCAAACAACACACAAGAATTTTACGTGGTTCACTAATCCGAAATATTCGAGATTAGCTACATCCATGGGGAGGGATTTCACTATTTTAATCTTCAAAATAGTACAAGATTTGAGTGTGATACAATGTTACCTCAACCGGTCACATAACCTCTCAAAGCTCCTTAGAATACCCTTCCACCTTAAGCTCTTGAAGAAAACCCTTCAATCCAAGCTTAAGCTTCAATGGAGTTGCAATGGAGAAGAACACAAGAGAGAAGAAACCCCTTTTCTTGCAAAACCACAAGAAGAAGAAGACCTCCAAAAAGCTAATCCCGTTTTTGGACAAAACCCACTTTTAGAAGTCACTAGAAACTCACTTTTTCTCTCTCCATTTACCTCTCCCAAGGCCCTCTTAATGATACCAAACACCTACCCATGTTTAACACTAAGTGGGACCCACCAAATTCAAATTTGAATTCAAACAAAGATAAAGTGATTTTCATCACTAAACCCAACAGTTCCGACGGTGAACTCCTCCGGCACTGGAGAAGCAAACGTTGAGTTTTCCAAAACCGTTATCCACTGAGACCGATCCAGAGAAGTGAATTACGAAAACCTTTTACGGAGTAGAGGAGTTGAAGACTTCAGAGACGATCTTTGCCAATTGAAGCTTCAATATTTTCTGTGCTTTCTCTATTGACTCTTCATGTTTTGAAAAGCCATGCATCACAACCAAGGCATTGAAGGGAATACGTATTGATTTTGGAATATGCATTTGTAATTTCTTACAAAAAAAAAAATGTGTCTTCCATTCATCCTCATAAAACAAAAAATAATCACTTAGAAATACACCACCAGCTGTAATAATTACCTGTTTTACTCTCATCATTCTCATTTGACCCTATGACGAATGCAAAGATTTTATCACAATTTGGTTGTACAGGAATCACAAGAATAGACAGTATAGAGGATTTGAATTCGTGGTTTGAACATTCACCATAGATGATGAAACTTCACTGTATTCCAACGCCATAGTCGGAATCTTCCGCGTGACAAGTGCAGCGACCTATCTGAAACATCGAATTGGACTAGTACTTAATCCAATCGTCCAATCCTTCAGAGCTGCCATTGCAGTTGAGCTGCAAAATTGTTACAACTTTTTAGACGATGATGATAACGAGCTTTTCGGTGGTCGTTTTCGACTACTCGATAGAGGGAAGGGCTGTGCAGTGGGTTTTCATTGGCAGCCCTGGCTCCAAGAAGCACGTCTATGCGGGAAAGCTCTCCAAGCTTCTGCAAGTCCCTCACATTCCTATGAGCAATCTTGTTCGTCAAGAACTTTCTCCTCGTTCTTTTCTTTACAAATAGATTGCAAATGCGGCATATGAGGGGAAGCTTTTCCCTGAATATAATTTTGGTCTTTTGTTAAAGAGACTCAAAGATGGCTATTACAGAGGAGGTGAAACTGGGTCCATCTGGGATGGCATTCCTTGAACTCGAATTCCAGCTGATTGAATAATTAAGCCTGAAGAAGGATGCTCCTCCAAAAGAACCGGCCCTACTTTGGATTTTTGCAGGTTTCCACAGAGCTTCTTCTTCCTCCATGGCTCCATCGATTGAATGCGTTGGAGAGCATATGTACCCAAATGTAACAGGAAGATCCAATGCTTTCCATATCACCATCGCCATCTTTGTTGCCCAATAAATAGAAGCAGAGGAAATCAAAGAAATCCGTGGAGCAACGAGGGAGCTCTTCTATTCATTTTACACGGCTGATCACAACGAAGTTCAAATCTGAACACATGACAAGCAGATCACCAAAGAACAATTTACCTGGCCTTAAAGCTTTTCAAAAATCTCCTCAGTTTCAGAGGATATCTTGGTATTATTTTATTTCATGATTAATTTGCGAAACTGCTACTGCTGTTGCATCGTCTTCTCAATGGTGCAGGTGGGTGTGCACAACATAAACAGAAACATGGAGCTTTGTCCCACCTTCAGAATATTTCCTGAGTAGTGGACCATTTCTTTTCCAGAAACTAAATCTTGGGAGTGATATTCCGAAAGACTGATGAAAGGTGGAGAGTCCTCCACTTCATCGCCTGCCGCTGCGTCTTTCTCAACTCTAGAAAAGCTGAAAAATAATGTTGCCGACCAACCATAAGAAGAGAACAAGAGTAATCAGCAATCAAAGCCATGTCCAAAAATTCGAACGCGAGCAAACTAGCAGCAAGAAAAGTTAAGAGATCTCAAAGCTTCAGAAGACATTCTGAAATGCTGATGCATCCCCTGTGGCAAATATGTACAACTTAAATGGTTAAGGAACAAGGAGAAAGAATACAACAGAGATCGCGATGTTCGTGATCGTAATCCTGGTCATGATTGTCCTCGAGAGCAGAAAAAAGGCTAAGATCGTGGGTTGCATGATCCCGTTGAACGTGAAGGTTATTATGACTGAGAACATGAACGTGGCTACAATCGGGAATTTACAACGATCTAGTGGATCGAGAAAAGGGCCAAAGATCGAAGTTGAACAATGATGGTTCGGGCGAGACAGCGTTCAGACGTTGCACATTGATCGGAAAAGAAGAGCAGCTGCTGAAAAAAGAAGGGATCATCAAGCCGAAGCTCCTCAGTCTCAAAAAAAAAAAAAAAAAAAGAAAAAAGAAGAAGAAGATCAAATGTGGACGAAAGCATCACATTCAATTAGAAGATTTCGAAGGATCCTTCATGAGAAGGGCCATATGTGATAGTCAAACCGGATGGTTTGGGAGTACACAAGCTAAAGAACTTCGCTACCGATTGCGAACTAGACCGATCATGGAAGGCAAGACATCTCAAAAAGTTTCAAATGAAGATCAAGTTCTAGAAACCAAACCTCTTTTGAATGAGGGGCCATATGAAGGGTATAGCAGTACAACACAATCAATTCAAAAGGCTTTGGTCTTCCCAAATGAAACCTAAGAAAGAGGGCCTCGGATTTCTCAAATAAGACCCTATAATGTACCTGTTGAGAATCTACTACGATCGGTTTATCGTCAAAGATGATTGCAGGGCCTCAGACTTGCCGAGAATGAAAGGACGTTTCATCTGATCGAGATTGAGAAGCAAACCGAGCATTCGATCTGGGGGATTCTTCCGAACGCTTGGCTTGGGGGGCTTATGATGTGTAAGATAACCAGTCGGCTTGGTGGTGACCACTGGAGCGATTGGAGCTTGCCTTACCGGATCTGACCACAATTCACTAGAGCATGATCAAACTCTAGTTTTCCAGCCCTCTTCCTAAAGAAAAGTATCGTTCAAAAATTCATCACCATAAGCGGTTCCAGCGGTCTCCCGTTCTTGTTGGATCTTCTAATAAAAACAAATTTCTTTTAATTTTGTCAAGTTGTTGAGAAGCTCTCTTAGCGTTTGGTTCACAATCTTGGCTCTCTGACTATTGGTTCGTCTTCGACACCAGCGATTCTTGGGAACTAGGACTGAAAGGAGAACTGATCTAAAATGGCCAAAAATCCAATTTTGATGATCGACATATCTCTTGAATCAGAAGCCGATACATGATAGATTTTCTAGAAGAGAAAAAATTACCTCTCAATACTTAATTCACTTCTGTGTGGTGTCTACGGGTTCGCCTATATCAGAAATTGCAGAATATAAGATTCAATTGGAATCGAGATGAATTGATACTAAGCGATTACATCACGGATCAATTCGAACTCTAACTCCAAATTTTCCGCCCAAACTCCTTGAATCACGATAGATTGTGGTTTCGAGGCAGTATCGGGAGTATTCGTCATAGACAACCTAGAATTGGATATGAAACATGAAGCAATATTATTCTTAAGTGAGGTAGCATGGATTTAGCAGCAACAATGTGTTTACCTTCTACAACAAAAGATTTATATACAATATTTTCAAAGCCTTTCAGCTCATGGAGAGCAAAATGTCATCAAAATTACAAGTATGGGAGCTCAAGATATAGCTTGACCATACCTGATCGGGAGAAAGGAGTTCTACAAACAAGAAAAAGTTCTCAGCTGGATGAAGCATAACAGCTCAACAAAAACTTGACCTATCATGCTCGGTGGAGTAGAGAGAGATATAAACATCTCACATCTCGATCTCCTCATACACAAAGCATAAAAGGCTTGAAAAGTGACAAGTAGCCATGCTCGACGAAAGAGGTCTAGATATACAAGTCTAAAAGACTATTATACCAGAAACCTATGAGTCGACCACAATCACTCTGCTCGACCAACATTAGAAGGATGCTGCTCGATCAGATCAATAACTCTACTCGACCAACATTGGAAGGATGCTGCTCGACCAAACTAATAACTCTACTCGACCAGCATTGGGAAGAAAATGGACTTCACAAATGAGTAAGACCCATTAAAGTCTTCGGGCTTCTTGAGTAAGACCTATGAAACTAAGCGTCAAAAAGAAAAAGCCCTAAGTTCTTTAGGCATGAAAAAGCCATAAACCCCTAAGGCATGGAAAAAACCATAAGCCTCTGAGGCATGGAAAAAGCCCTAAGTTTCTTAAGCACGAAAAGCCCTAAGTTCCTTAGGCAAGAAAAGCCCTAAATTCCTTAGGCAGAAAAGCCCTAAGTTCCTTAAGCAGAAAAGACCTAAGTTTCTTAGGCAGAAAAGCCCTAAGTTCCTTAGGCAGAAAAGACCTAAAGTCCTTAGGCAGAAAAGCCCAAAGTTCCTTAGGCAAGAAAAGACCTAAGTTCCTTAGGCAAGAAAAGACCTAAGTTCCTTAGGCAGAAAAGCCCTGAGTTCCTTAGGCAAGAAAATACCTAAATTCCTTAGGCAGAAAAGCCCTAAGTTCCTTAGGCAGAAAAGACCTAAATTCCTTAGGCAGAAAAGCCCTAAGTTCCTCAGGCAGAAAAGCCCTAAGTTTCTCAGGCAGAAAAGACATAAGTTCCTCAGGTAGAAAAGACCTAAATTCCTTAGGCAGAAAAGACCTAAGTTTGTTAGGCAGAAAAGCCCTAAGTTCCTTAGACAAGAAAAGCCCTAAGTTCCTTAGGCAGAAAAGCCCCAAAAAAGACCTAAAGTCCTTAGGCAGAAAAGCCCAAAGTTCCTTAGGCAAGAAAAGACCTAAATTCCTTAGGCAGAAAAGGCCTAAGTTCCTTAGGCAAAAAAGACCTAAATTCCTTAGGCAGAAAAGCCCTAAGTTCCTCAGGTAGAAAAGACCTAAGTTCCTCAGGCAGAAAAGCCCTAAGTTCCTTAGGCAAGAAAAGCCCCGAGTCCCTTAGGCATGAAAAAAGCCTTAAGCAACTTAGGCATAAAAAAATCAATGAATTTTCATCATACCAAGTTACCATGACCGGGGGGATAGTTGGTTATAACCGAGCAATTGTTGACGAACAATTACTTGGTCATATGACAGAACAACATGTCTTGGATAATGAACAGTCACTACATATAACCGAAAAAACTCTTCACTGAGCAACATGTCTGGCAATGACGAACAATTACTTCACATGACCGAACAACTATTTACCGAGCAGTATGCCTTGCAAGTTGGTATGATTACTTCATATGACCGAACAAAGATAGTTGTTTACTTCAATTAATGTCGTGTTTGGGGAATAGCCGAACACAAAGATCTATTTACTTCAATTCACATCGTGTTTGAGGAAGAAGCGAACACAAAGATCTATTTACTTCAATTAACGTCATGTTCGGGGAATAACCAAACACAAGGTTTATTTACTTCAAACAACGTCGTGTTCGGGGGTAGTAATCCCAAAAGAACCAAACACAGAGACAACATGCATCAATATGTGCATACGAATGACGATTACTCATAAGTGAAACATTACATTTTTCAAAAAAAGGAGTCTTGATCGGACTGACCAAATACATCACGCACAGGAGCAATTTAATCCCTTGGGTCGAACACACAACTCACGACTCCAATGGATTGGGGGGCTTATGTTAATGACTAAAATGGTCATTCTATCCTAGCCGGTCTAACCCTTAGGTTTATACGGTCCGACCATTAGTTTTTATAACTTGGTCTAACCATCCGGTCTAGCGTCGGTTCGATCATCTGTCAAGGAAACTCAATCAAAGTAGTCTTCTACTATATATCAACTATCTAAAGAAAGGAGTCAGGTACACAACTCCTCCTAGAGTTATACTCCAAATCTAACTCTAATATCTTACATTATATAAAAGCCTTAAGCAGGCGTAAGGAAGTAAGTATTCATATTCTGGGGGATCAATTACTTGATTCTCTATTGAGTGGCTGTGATCATATCTCATTGGTACTGACTTGCTCGTCGGAGACGTACCTCGACCCCCCAAGGTCGAGCACGTGTTTTGCAAGAACTTGACAGGGAAGGATGAGTAGGATTCCGTATCACCAATAAGATCTATAATTGTATAAAAAGTTAATTTTTTTCCTCTTTCCTCGTTATAGATGTAGATTTTTGTGATTTTTTAATGTTCATCATAAAAATAAATACGTAGTAGATTATTTTTCAATTAATAAAAATTTACATGTTGACCTTGTTAAAGTGAAAGAAAAAAAATTATGTTTGGAAACAACATGTCTTAAATTATATAAATAAAACAAAAGTGAAATTTATGATGGAATCTATCATGTAGGACCCATGTATGATGGATAGGGAAGTCCTGATGGAGGGGGTATTTGTCTTGATATTTGGGAAAACATGAAAGAAAAAAAAAAAAATTAAAAATTTGTGAAGGCTACGAAACTTGTAGGAAAAAGGCTTAGGTTTCCACGAAATTTTCCATGTTTCCCACAAAATTTGTGAATTTTTTTTTTCCTTCTTATGAACCAGCTGGCCTAGCTGGGTTGAACCAAGTTTCGACAGGTTTCAAGGTTTCGACAGGTTTCAAGGTTTCGACAAGTTTCAATGAAATTTCAATGGTTTCGATTGAGACTTCGGATTTTTTGGTCCCCTAGTTTTTTAGTTTCGAGGTTCCCAAAATGGAAAATTTCAATGGAAATTTCGCAAGTTTTGACTGGATTTTTTCTATGAACGGACCCGACTAGGGTCAACCAAGGATAAACTGGATTGACCAGATCTTGGTCAGACCAAGAACAAACTAAATCATATAGTGTGTGCACTAAGCAAAGTACACCATTTAATCTATTACAAATCTCCTTAATGTTCGGGATAAGGATGCTAGATGAATCAAGGAGTTCAGTTCAAACTCAATTACTACTGGAGTTCGAACTGGTTAAAGAGTCTAGGTCGAACTCAATTTATGTTAGAGTTCGAACTAGTTAAGGAGTCCAGTCAAACTCAATTACTATTAGCCTTACATCTGATGGTCAACAAGTGTTGGGAAATGGATCACATGGTCAAGGTTTGATGCGACTTAACAAAGTCTTGGTTGGACGACGGATGAACCAAGATCCATAACGTGCACATTAGCAAACATAGGTAGAGTTCAATTAACTAACTCTCTCACTCTTCATAGACTCCTGACCGAACAAGAAGCCCAAGGATGGTGTTAGAAATCGATATGGACTCTACTATTTCCTATACATGGTGTGAAATCCAGCCCTTTCCTAACCCTGACCCGACCCGGATCCTTTGTTGTTTGTAGGTCCGAAGACCCGGAGTAGTGGAAGAAGAGACTTGTTGTCACATCCCGCCCTAAATCCACCAAGGGGATACCCTATCTGGATTACCCGGGGAGTGAATTACTGTCCCGCCGATCAAGTTTAGGAACGATCATAATCACTTAGCACAATAATATAATCAAAAGCAAGAACAATTCCTTATTTCCAAATAATTCAATAATAAAAGTCGAGAAAGTACCTCAGAAGGATTCACAAATAACATCAGAGTGCGGAAAGGATTTCATTAGTATAAACAATCAAGTGTAAAAAGGAGGGAGGAAACCCATCCTATAAAAATAGCGGAAGATGGTTCGACTAAAATTTAAAGATTACAACCGGTTCACCAAATAACAAGTTAAACAACTAAACTATAGTCCCGACAATTCAAATCAAAGGTTAAAAAGGGAATGAGGCGACATCCCATCCCTAACACACAAATATAAAACTGAACTGCTACAAACAAGTCCCGATCTCGGTCTACTCGTTTTTATCAACTGGTTCATCGCCACCAGTATGATACAAGTCTTCAACTCGGCCTCCAGAGGGTTGACTGCCACAGTCAACAGTGGTAGTACCTGCAGGAAAGTCTAACAAAATATGTTGCAAAAAGGAGTGAGTTCGAAAGAACTCAGCAAGGTAGTCATTCCATAAAATATAAACCATATGATACAAGCCATAACATGATGCAATATGATATGGAACACATGATGCAAGTATGGTTCTAACTCTATGAATGCTGGTCTCTAAGGTAGACATGCTTTAAGTCATAGCACCATACTTCTCTGGGTCGTCAGTCACTCTCCCATTTCCATATTTTGGGAATGCCCGGGGAAGATCGGTAAAGTCATCAAAAAAGCCGTGGTAAGGGGATCGGTCACCGCTCTCTCACATCACCATTTGGTCAAGTATCGGCGCATGTCACAAGTAAAGCCTAGCCCAATGCAAGTCATCTACTCGGTCATATCATCTCGGTTCCAGATATGTCCATTCCTCGCCCCCGACTATCCTTTCCGGTATCCTTCACACTAGAGTCAGCGTAATCCCGGATTACGGACTCATCAACCCTATTGGTCATCCACATATAGTAAACGGGAAGCTCTCACGTCCTCTCACGGGTTGGTTACCGGTCTTGAGCATCCGTGAGCCCAAGTTTATCCATATGCAACCCTACCAATAAATGGCCCCCACAATGAGATTTATGACCTCTCACGGATTGGTTACCGGTCTTGAGTGCCCACAAATCCCCATTGCTACCATGGGTCGTTCGGTCTCAATGCCCTTCCGATTCGGGTCTGATACGACAGGGACATCCTAGCCAAACAACTAGACAATCCTATGTATGTCATCCAATAACCCGGGAAAGAGTCGATAGGCACCATCGGAGAACATCCCATACTATTCCCTCCGGTGTCCAAGGACAGAAGTGTCAATAGGACACTCCCCAATCCCAAGTTATACCTAGACAATCACATATTCAAGTTCATCACTTCTCATGCATCCAATATATCTTCATAATACAAGTTAAATCATGATATTGAAATGAATCATCATAGACATAAGTAAACAAGAATAGTAATGTAACATGACAAGAGTATAAAGATTTCAATACTACTGTTCTAACACGTATATCACAGTCTTATAACGATTAAAAGAAATCAAGGGATTCTATTTATAAATAAGAACATAAATCATAAGTTGATGATCTATATGTTTATGGAGATAACCATCCTTACCTTAGGTTGAGTTGATGATGAATTGAGAGTACCAAGAAATAGTCCAAAATAATTGTTAAGGCCCTAAACAAACATCAATAATAAGTTAGAGAAGGAATCGGGAAGATTGGATGTCAATTGGATCAAAAGCGGCTAAGGTTGCTCACAAGCAACAAGTTTGGTCGATGGGGTCTTGGTATCGATGAAGGATCGACCAAAATTGTCTTCGGGACAGAATAGAGGATTTTGGGGATTTTGGTCCGAAATGAGTCTTCCGGTGTTCGGATTAATCTGGAACTTGGAGGCATACTTAACAACAGTAGTAGGACACTATAAATCAAGGAATTAACCCAATCCAATGGTCTAATTAAAAAGCCCCAATTTGAGCTATCAAGTTCAAGTGATAAACATCATGGCATGAGTTGGAATTGATTGCATTGATGAGGAATAGCATGCAATAGCTAGAGGAACTAATAGGAATTCGATTGGAATCATATGGCAATGTTAAACATGAACATAATACACTTTATAGCTCAGTTTGATATCAAATGGTATGATGTTAATAGGTAAAGCATGGAATACATATGCTAGGCATGAGATATAAGCATTAGCATCAATGAATGGCTAAGGGAATCATGGATTGAGCATGAGTAGGCACTTGGAGTGGTGGTTGCAAGGTTGCAGCACCATTCCAAATGTCCCATCAGCAAGATGACAATAGAAAGGAGTAGAAAATGGTAGGGTAGAGAGTGGAATGAAGAGTCTTACCTTAGTGTAGAAGATGAAGGCAAGAATCAATGATAAACTAAGTGTCTTTGATGAGATACCCTTCACACTAACCAAGGAGCTGCTTTGGGAAGCTCTCCCCACGTTCCCAAGTGAGAAAAATGATTGCAAAAGGCTCAAGGCTCGAGGTCATATTAAATAGAAAAGGAATATTCCATGGAATCATTAACTTGGCAGACTGGGACATTTTGGTCGATGCTTTTGGTCGATGGTATCGACCAAAATGATCAACAAAAATGATTTCAGCAGAAAACTCAGGTTTAGAACAGCAACTTCAAGTAGGGATTTGAAAGGCTATATAAGGTCAAATTGAGTGAGGTTTTCTTCCACAATTCAACAAGAAGTCTAGTTTCCAGAAATACCTTTGGATCAAGCATGGAAGGTCATTAGGTCCACCAACTAAGCTCACCTTCTTCGATGCGCAAGCAGGATTTGCCAGACATAGTTCAGCAACTTCGGACAGGGATTTGGAGGGCTATATGGGGTCAAATGGAGTGGGGTTTTCTCCTACAATTCCATCAAGAAGTATAGTTTCAGGAAATATATTCGGATTGAGCACATGAGTTCATTTGGTATTTCAACTAATTCACCCCTCTTCGGTGCGCAGATTCAAAACTAACACTGACAATGCTCTCAAGTGAGGGGCATCATCATCAATGTCCAAGGGCTTGGGTTCCGACACAAAAACATCAACCAAAAGGGTCCACAAGTCTCATTTCCCCCACTTTGGGTTTTCGGACCTACAAACATAATAGGTCTCGGGCCGGGTCAAGGTAGGATAAGGCCAAACATTACAAATCTACCCTAAGGGAAAGGTTTGACATGGCTTCCTAAGGTTTTCAAAGATAATAATATTGAAACTAAAGTCCAACTTTAAGGTCTAATATCAAACAAGTCTTTCTTTATCCCAAAATAAAAAGGGTGTCCGGGCTAGGTTTGGGCTGGATTTTACACTTGTGGGCCCTCATAGTTGAAGATTTGGTGTATGACTCAGAGCCTATGGATATTGACAGTGATGCCCCTTACTTGGATGCACTGTCAGTGTTCAGTGAGAAACTGCACCTAGAAAGGTGGAAGCCTAGTTGGAGTGCGTGATGGGTTTCTGATCTCGTTCCGAAGGTATTTCTATAATCTAGACTTGTTGATTTACTTGTAGGAGAAAACCCATCTCAATTTGGATCTGTCGGCCTTCCATTTCCCTTGTCTGAAGTTGTTGTTCAGTGCAATTTTCCTCTTATCATTTGCCCCATAGGCCAAGCGTTCGACCAACACCGTGGAATGCTTGGTCTGGATTAGTATCTTCATCGATCTTAGCGAAGATGAAATGTCTTTTCAAGTTAAAAAAAATCTTTGGATTTAATGCCCCAGACATTTAATTCTAGCAAGGTGACGTCAAACCGTTCTAACGCCTCATTGCTTGTGCGTAACAGGCCATGTGGCTATCGGGGAGGCGTGTACATCACATCTTGTCATTTAAACCGTCGTGTCTCGAGTTTTTATCATCATAGCGAAGGTTTTTGAACCTTCAGTGATTATCGATCGTTGATGGTTTGTAATCTATGTCGTTCAATCTTTTTCCCTCGAATCGGTGGGTGCCCCTCTCCGAGTCTTTGCTTTTGCTCCAGAGATTACTCTCACTTTGAAGCTTTTATGCTTGTGTTCTTACAAGATTCCAGTTTCGGCCTGTGTGATTCAAGCTTCATTCTTCTAATTCTTCACAAGTAAGTCTACTTTCCTTACTTCTGTTGCATCTTTCTTTCTTGTTTTTTCTTTTGCATTCAAACACTCTTCTTTGTCCCTGCTAGTCTTCCTTTTTCGCTCAAACCCCCCTTGTCCAGTACTTTCTCTTTGTGAGAATGGATAGTGATAGGACTTCGAATGATGATTCCTTTGACCGTATGGTTGAGGGTGAGGAATCTACCGAGCAAAGAACTTCTTCAGCTTCTGTTGAACTTTCTGGTGATCGGGACCATAGGGTGACCGAACACTGGTTACATTCTGCCCCTGCTAGCCCTAGAGATCCTCCTAACAATGCTCCTGAAACTGAAAGGGCTTCCTCAAAGAAGAGGAAAGCTCCTAAGAAACTGACGGCTGGGAGAAATCTCCATGTCGAAGGAGGAGATTGCTCGACTTCGTACCTCCACGGGGGAACTTTTTGTAGCCAAGTCCCAAATGGAGGAGATGAAAAGGGAGCTGGGAGAGCTGAGAAACAGTGTCTATAAATATCTGAACGGTCAACCATTCGGTGATTTGCTCAATTTGTACAACCTGGTAGCTTGCCGAGCTAGCGTTAATGATGTTTTGGAAGAGCATTCTGACGATGGATCCTTCCTTCCCAATCAAATAGCATAAAGATCTTATTTATGAAGGGACTTTTGAGGAGTTGCCACAGCCTACTCCGAGTTGGGTTGTGGAGAAGAACAATCCGCTGCCTGCTAATCCGACCATTAATGGATACTTGATCGATGAGCCTCCGATGTTTCCTAAATGGGAAGTTGTGGCGGAGAACAATGCCCAACCGAACGTTCAAAATCAAGCTCCCGAAGAGCTGACTCCTGAAGCCGCTGTTGACCAAGTCCTTGATCCTCTTGTAGGTTTGTAGATGTTTTTCCGGAATTCTTGTATAGGTTGGCCCCCGTCGGCCTTTGAATGAATGAAAAGCCCTTTTTATGTTAATCATTGTCTGATTGCAACACTTCTTTATCGCCGGGGACTTAGCTTGGGGTCGAACTAAATCATATCTGACTTGCCCGATCAGCATTTGAAGGTGGTGTTCAGTTTGTCCGAAGCCTTGGATCCATAAGAGTTTCTAAAGTGGCGTTTGGTTCCACAATTCTGCGGAATCAGATTCCAGGGAATCATGACTCCAACAAAAAATGGGCGTTTGGTTACAAATTGAATCGGTTTCTTGGTGAGTCATGAATCTCTAGGAATCCACATTTTCCAAATCGAGTCACCCAATTCTAGGCTCGGTATAAAAAGGAGAAAATGAGTGTGACTCGCCCAAACTCACTTTCATCGAACGAATGCTTGACACTCGACAAAAGACGAAGCTCTCCTCACTCCTGTTGCTGAACTCAAAGATCCGTTCACTCTTGCTGATAAGAAGTTACAATCACTCCCAACTCATGACTTCTGCACTCCTCACTCCTGCTGTAGAGAACTTGAAGCACTTCCGCTGCTGAGAAGGCGAGCCATTTCTTGATCTCAAGAAGGCGACGAACACCACCAACCCTACGAAGAAGGATCCCTATCACAGATTCACTTTAGCATGGTGTTTTTGGCAAATCTGGAAGAAGAACCCTAGCTTCTCTACTCTACAACTCTAGCGTTCCCAAATTTTTCTTGGTGTTTTTGACTTTGGCATCAAAATAGGCGGTAAGTCTCTGCATAGTCTTTATTTTCCCTGTTTGGATTAGTTTTGTGTTGGGGTTTTTTATTCTCTATCTTCATTTTACTCTTGGCTTGGTATTCTCGCATTCTGAATTTGATTATAGGCAACACTTGGACAAAATTCGATATCGGTTTTGGTTTTGGCTTGGGGCTAGTGTTCAAGATTGTAATAAGTAATCCTTCAAGAATCTCTTCTTCTTTAGCTAACTTTACTGGCATTCAAACTAGCTCGCTCCTGCTTCTTGTTTCCCCGAACTATACCATTTTTTTTTGTCTTCTTACAAGAAATATGTAAGAGGGGAGGGGAAATGGTGGAATGTAGGTCGTTAAGTTGGAAGTGCTCAAAGGAAAAGACCCTTTTTTTGGCAATACAAAAGAAGAGCTAATTTTAATTGGAACTTCATTTGCTTGAATCTATTGAATAATTGAGAGAGATGCTTGCTGGTGTTGCAGTCATAACCAAACCCTGTTGGATGCATACGCCTGCCATGTTGCAGATCAGAGTGTGTTGGAAATTTTAAGAAGATATACTAAGGTCCCTGCTCACATGCCAAGTTTCCTCTCAAACAGAGTTGGTTAGGTGGCAAAACAAAGAGCGTATACACAGTATGCATTTAAATCACAACTTATCATTTTGGGTTAAAGCTTAGGTCACTAAGTTTGCCATTTTTACTCATGAGTTCTGTCTTAGATTGCATATGCTGATGTTTAGCCACCTGTAGTTTTTGCTTCCTTTACCTCAAGGTGGAAGAGATGCCATCACCAAGAATCTTGTTCTCTGTGAAGATCAACTACCACACAAAGTGTTGTAACCTAAGAACAAAAAGAAAGCCAACAAGCAGGTCTACTCATCCCCTCATGCTAATTTCAACAATTTGTATGTAGTCCTTTATTTATCTGATTATAACTCAAAGACTTACCTTTCTTCCACAGGGAGATGACTTATTCATTTCGGATGATATATTTTCCCACACTTTTGATAAAAGAGCTCCTTTGCAGCCTCCCATAAGGAAAGCATTAGCAGTCTTCAGTGGAAAGAGGAACCCCAATGATAATCATTATTCTCGTTCAAGGCACTACTAAATTTAGTTTGTTGAGTCTGATTCGGCCTTCATCAGAGCCGTTTGGTGAGCAACACTTTGAATGGGGCAGCACAGAGTGGTTTGGTTTATGGTTGAGGTTTTTTTCTTTTCTTTTGGCCTTGAGTTTTCACTGATGTATCAAGGTCAACTAAGATCGGGAATGGATATGAGAACAATGTAGGATTGGTTTTCTGGCTTGAGTGAAATAGTAAACTGATTTTATACCCCCTCTTTTATTCCATGAAATGCTTGGCTGAAACATTGAAGGCTTTTTTGAAACCCTAGTTCAATCCCAGAACCCTTTTAGCTTAGTTTAGGCTTTGTTCTGAACTTGACTTGAGACTTAGAACACAAAATGAGTCCAACCTCAAGTTCATTTGCCAGATTTAGAATCCAGTTCCTTGTATTTTCTACATATACAACTGTATTTAAGAAACTCTTAATCCAATTAAACTGATAACCTTGTGGGTGAAGGCCTGATAAAATTGCACTGTTTGACCATCAAACGTTGGTTAAGTTGGTAATGACTGACGACTTTTAGCAAAGAAATTAGCGATCAATTCTAACATGTGGTATATGTGAATGGTCCTTACCAACAATGCATATAAAATCATTTGTTTCCAACAAAAACGAAGAGATCCTATTGCTTGACATTCCTAGTCCCAGTATGAAAAATAATTGAGAGTTTCATCATAAATATAGCTAAAAATAATTGAGAGTTTCTCTTTATTTTTTCTACAACATTTCTCCTGCCAAAATCCCAACGTAAATGTGGCTACAAACACCCCCCCCCTTGATTAAGACCTTGCCATCTGTCCTTATGTCCTCTTGTTCACTTATTCCCCACATGTCCTACTATGTTTGATCCCCTCTGCCCCACCTATATTATGCGGTGTACACTACCTTAGATAGAAAACATGAGGAAGGATAGAAAGAATAAATGGTGATAAATGAAAAATGAGAATTGAAAGTGAAGGTAAGAGGGAAGAGAATAGCCCCAGTGAAATCAGGGAAGTCTCAGCTACATGGTGCCAATGATATGTATACTAGCCCTCCAATAGGCCTCATCTGAGGTCATACTTGGCACTAGACTCAAATAATGTACAACCTCACTTATGCCTATAAAGTTGGTTATTTGGCTATCCAGGTTGGGTTCAGTCACTGCTGATCCTATGGATTTTGGGACCGATTGATTCTGGTAGGGATTCATGGAACCCCATTCATTCCCATTTTGAATTCTTGTCAAGATGAGCTGCATGGTATACATGGATGGTATGCAGTTGCTATAATTTTTTGCCTTGAATCTATAAGTTCATTTATCTCCTATGGCAATGCAGGACCCAAAAGAAGGGAACTGGTGGATGCAATTTGGGAGTGACTATGTGTTAGGCTACTGGCCTTCCTTCCTCTTCTTCATGGTTGATTTATTGAATTTTGTAAATAATTGTTATGCTCAGTCATTAATCAAATCAAATAACAAAGCAGATTCACTTTCAGAATCAGGGTAACCAAACAGTTTTTTAGATAGATTCACTTTCAGAATCAAGGTAACCAAACAATTTTTCAGATAGATTCACTTTCAGAATCAGGGTAACCAAATGGTTTTTCAGACAGATTCACTTTCCAAAATCAGGGTAACCAAACAATTTTTTTTTATGAATATGATTCTATAGAACCTAATTCCTACAGACTCATGACTCCCACATAAGCGAATTTCAGGGAATTGTGGAACCAAACGCCACCTAAGGGATTCTTTCTAAGGGTTCGATAGTTATACTCGATGTACATCCGATATACCCGACCCCAAAAAATTCCTTATAACTTTTGTGATTTTCGAAGGTCCCACTCGGTTTTACCCGATGCCTTTACCTGAAAATTTTCCTTAGAATTTTTTCGGTTTTTAAAGGTCCCACTCAGTGCTACCCGATGCCTTTACCTTAGGAAGTAAAAACTTCCTAGGCTTTTTAAGGTTCTGTTCGGAATTTATCCGATGCCCTTTACCTTAGAAAATTCTGAAGAATTTTCATCAAGGCTTTCAAAGGTCCGACTCGGTTTTACTCGATGCCTTAGACTTGAAAATTTTCGGCTTTCAAAGGTCCCAATCGGTTTTACTCGATGCCTTTTGATCGAAGGTCTCATACGGTGTTACTTGAAGCCTTTTGATTCTAAATGTACTCTGCTATATACGACCCCCAATCAAAAGATTTGGAAGTAAAAACCAGTATTCTACATTGAGTAATTATAGATCAACTAGATCAAGAAAAATATTTCTTCAAATGCTTCACGTTCCACGATCGGTTTAATTCACGGTCGAACGCTAGATCCTTTGCTTTGGAGGGCCTTAGTCGGTTAGAACCGAAGCCTTTGCTTTGGAAGGTCTTAGTCGGTCGGAACCGAAGCCTTTGCTTTGGAAGGTCTTACTCGGTCGGAACCGAAGCCTTTACTTAAAGAATCCTAAAAATTCTTCTAAGCTTTCGGAGGTCCCACTCGGGTTTTAAATCAATGCCTCTAGTTAGAGATTCCTGAGAATTCTTCTAAGCTTTCGGAGGTCCCACTCGGGTTTTAAACCGATGCCTCTACTTAGAGATTCTTGAGAATTCTTCTAAGCTTTCGGAGGTCCCACTCAGGTTTTAAACCAATGCCTCTTCTTTGGAAGTCTCACTCGGGCAAGGCCGACGCTTCTTCTTTGGAAGTTTCACTTGGGGAAGGTCGATGCTTTGTCTTTTGAGTCTCACTTGGGCAAGGCCAATGCTTCTTCTTTGGAAGTCTCACTCGGGCAAGGTTGATGCTTCTTTAGGAGGTCTCACTCGGGCATAGCCGAAGCCTCTTGATTTAATCAATGCCATCCATGCTCCCTATCCTGTCATGCCTCTATTAGAAAGAGATTTGGTGTCTAAAGCTTGACTTGCGTTGAGGCTTTTTGAGATGTCTTGCATTTTACGATCAGTCCAATTCACGATCGGCAGCTAAGTTCTTCAGCTTATATGCTCCCGAACCAGCTAGTTTGATTATCATATATGGCCCTTCTCATGAAGAATCCAAATTCTTTTGGTGACGCGGATCCGATGCCAAAGTGCTTTTGAGGGTAAAATCCCTTGATCAAAATTGTCGATGCTTTACTTGGGTATTATAGTGGTGTAAATAATCCACATGATCGGGCGAACGTTGCCTCCATCCTGAGCGTTGTTTCCTACATCGATCACCGATTGGCACCTTTGATCTTTGCCCCTTTTCATGTATCTTCTGATCTTAATAAATTCTCGATCGTCGTAAGTTCTTGAAGGTAATAAATTCCCGATCCACTTTGATCATTGTAAATTCTTGATCCACTCGATCATTGATGTTCTTGGTCATAATAACATTCACGTTCAGCATGATCATGCAACCGACGATCTTAGTCCTTTTTCCGTTCCCGATGATGATCTTGATCACAATTACATTCACGAACATTGCGATCTCTGTTGTATTCTTTCTCCTCGTTCCTTAATCTTTTAAGTTGTACAAATTCGCCACGAGGGATGCATCACATTGTAGAATATCTTCGGAAGCTTTGAGGTCTCTTTACCTCGCTTGCTACTAGTTTGCTCTCGTTCGAACATTCAACCTTGGCTTTGATTGCTGATTTTTCTTGTCCTCTTCTTATGTTTGAGAGAACATGATATAGACGGGCTCATCAGAGGCCATTAGATTCAATTCCAGCAAATTGGTTGCAGAAATATTGAATGCCCTATAATTGTAGAGAAGCTCTTGCAGCAAAAACTTCTTGTTTGAGGTGTTGAACATCCTCCAGAATTATCTCCTTAGTCTTGGCAAGCTTTTACTTCGGTTGTAGAAGAAATAGCAAGTTCCCTGAGCATTGCAACCCTCTTTTCTTCCTAGGAGAGAAAATCATCAATTTCCTTCTTTTTTGTGGATAAAGCTCCACATGATGACTCAATCCTGGAAAGTGTAGACTTCAAGTTATTATAATTCACATCTGTGCTCAATAGCATGTCATGAAACCCTGACATGGCTTTAGCAATTCTTTTCTCAACCGCATGGATATTAGAATTATTCTGTGCAATCTCAGCTTCCTTGTTTCTTACTAAAGTAAGTAACTCCTTCAATCACCATCTACTTTCTTTTCCTTCCTCAGCATCTCTTCGGAGAAGGATATGAACAAACTAAGAATGTCTACATTATCTCAGTTAATAGCTTTAAAAAGAACACAATCTTTGCAAGAGATGCAGAATGTTCCTGCTTATTGACTTCATGCTCCTTAGAAAGAGTTGCAATAGCTTTCCCTTTGCTCTTATTTACCTCATCATAAACTTACTTAGAGGAATTCCGTAGAATTCATCAGGTTTCGAAGGACTCATTCGGGTTCGTCTCCCAATGCCTCATCATCATCTTTGGAAGTCTTGTTCGTGCTGAACCGATGCTTCGCTGGGAGGTCTCACTCGGGCATAGCCGAAGCCTCATCTTTAGAAGTCTCATTCGGGTTGAACCGATGCTTCATTAGAAGTACTCAATCGGTCAAAACCAAAGCCTTTTGAATTGATTGTGCTTTACTGCTACACCCACTGCTATACCCTTCATATGGCCCCTCATTCAAAAGAGGTTTGGTTTCTGGAACTTGAAGTGTACGGGTCAATAACCTCACCAATCCAGCATCTATAAAAGTTGTTGAAGATTCAGCTCATCATATCACAGCCGGATGAATAGTAGGTTCTATCACGGTATATAAGAAGCTTTTTTCCCGTGTGCGCCTGACTTTGATGAAAGCATAACCTCTAGGTTTGTTTACCCTGCACTTTGTCAGTAATCACTTGAACCTTTTAAGTTGTACAGGTTCGTCATGAAAGATGTGTCACCACCATTGCTAGAATGGTGGAAACATATGAATGTGGTTGATTGACCCACTGTCAAAGAGACATACCATCCCCTTACCAGGGATTTTTTATTTTTTAAACAAAAATTAATCATGATTCATGAAATAGAATAATATCATAATATAGTCTGAAGCTGAGATTTTTATCAAGCTTGGAATCAAAATCAAATATTCGATTGTAAGATAATGCTAACAGCAAATCAAATGCCAAGAATAAATGTATTAATACTCTAAGCTCTACCCAACCAAGGGAAAGAAAATGACAAATCTCATGTAGTAGCTTGAGAATAATAGACAAAAAGCTTCATGCATTACTACCTTGTTTGCTCACCTTTGAGGTTTGCAGCCATAATTTGCCATATACAATGCACTGCCATATTCAAATTTGGATTGAAAGAAATCAAAGTAAAGGCTAACCGAAAGATGCCTCCCTTACCGGGCATACTGCTCCACTGAGACTGAATATGATTATCTGGAGGAGTATGATACTACTCATACTCCTAAAAGATTTTATTGTGCTATTAAAATCATGATGATTCTTTTCGAATCTTGGATTTCAAATTTTGACCTTGGTCTCACCCAATATAGAATAAACAACCAAGCATAAATTATAATCAAAATGATGTTAATTGAGAAGATGATGCAACAATAGTAGCAGCATTTTTTTTAAACCACTGCATTATATGCCATAATCATGGTGCTCAAGTTGCTGAACTAGGTTAATCATCACTTCATCAATGTAAGGTAAAATGTCTCAAATCAATGGATTTTCATCCAATGAAGCCAAAACATTTTAAAATGAAAAAAAATCAATAATGGTTCATCATGAGTTATTCCATGCCACTAATTTATCATAACTTTAAGTATGGAAATAGTATTCCACATACATAGATTAGCTTGGTTGCACAACACCAAGCTTCTTGATGCATCTCGTTGTTTATTCTTGCTCATAAAGAGAAAAAGGTGATAATAAAGGCATCATAGTTTAAGAATTGCACCGATAATATAAATGAACCAAATTATCAGTGGCAAGAATCAAACAATAATAAGGATTTGACATCATCTCATTAAGGAGATTCCTATATTATTGATTTATTTTTGCTCATGATTATGTTATTATGTGGAATGGTGTGTGATGTGATATGAAACCGCATCTTGTGACTGTGGGTCACTCCCTCGGGTATTCGGGTAGATGGATACCGGCTGAGTGGATATGACAATAGTAAACTTGTTGACGTCTATTTGTACTGGTATAACATATTGATATACTCATTCCCATTGTAATAAGCTACTGGTTTGTCATTGTCCTGTAAGAATTGGGAAATCTATTTATGCTCCATTAGGAATTTGGTATCTTCCTTAAGGCTTTGTATGTTGGCGGCAGCTGCAATCCCAACCCCACAATCGATATTTTGAGCCAAACAACCATGATTGGAGTGGATAGTCCTCACAATTACATGCAACTAGGGAGGAGAAGTCTGATAAACTAAATTCTCAATATGCAAGGGATCAAAACTCTTCTAACAGGGGCATGACTTAGATTTTGATTTTTTTTTTTTTAAAGAACCGTGTGTAATGTTTATGTTTCTTGTTTTCATTTCCTACATTATCTTATAGAATGCAATCATGTCAATGAACTTGTGGAGTTATCTGGTGCTTTAGCTATCAATGTGGAAATGTTGTACCCAAATGTGTAGGCCTACTTACTGTAGGGTTACTGGGTCTAGTAGGCTTTCATACTCATCATTCCTAGCAATTTAGATGGATTTTCGCTCATCTCATTGCCTTGTGGCATTATTTCTAAACTTTGTGAAATCTTACCTGATGCATACAAGTTCTGCTCTAGTTCTCATCAAAGCTGAAGTGCCATGGTCAGTTTGAAGACAAAGTCTAACTATTGAAAAGCATGTCTTAAAGACAGAGAAAGGATATGTCATGAATACCACTTTTTTGTCCTCCTAGATTTAGAGAACCAGCTGGTAATGGATCAATTCTAGGTGGTAATATGAAACAATTGCATCTCTGTGGTGTACTGAGTATTGTTTTATTTATCTTCCAATTACTTGGATGCCTGATTTTGACGACAAACTATTAATTTACCTATCCTATTTATTGTTGTATTATTTTGGACAACCTAACTCCAGAGAAATTTGATATTCTTAATGTGAAATCCCCCAAATTTCTACCCCTTTAACCTGTGGTTTCAAGACCAAGAACCTGGGCCTCGATTTGGCAACAAGTGTGGACCACTCAAGTCAAGCTCAAAGGATTGGAAATGGAACCAATGTTGGTGGATGACCCTTGTGATGACTCAGCAACTCTCCTAGAGTTTAAGTGAAGAGAGAATATTAATCACAATGGTGTAAAATGGGTGATTTTGGAACGTCCATAGATCGGCAATGGAGAATCCGATTGATGCGAATAAGGTATCAAATCAAAGACCGTCGAAAGACCTTTCCAACAAGCCAAAAATCGATGACGTTGAATTAAATTACTCCTTTTATTTTATGTTGCATACTAGGGTTGTGGGTTCACCCATTGCCCTAGTGACATTATGTGATTGCTTAGATTGTGATTGGGGAATGAGGAATGCCCTTTTGGCGTTTCTGTCATTGGACACCAGTGGATGTGGTATGAGACGCATTCCTATGGTGCCCTTGGCGTTTTCCCTGATTACTTATTGACATACCTAGGGCATGTCTAGAAATGTTGGGTTAGGTGACCTCATGAGTACTACTACCCTTTCAGCAGGGGTATTGAAGCCGGATAACCTGTGATGTTAGTGGTTGGGTCCTGTGTGTCAAGCAGGCCCACTATCATCATAGAGAGGTAGGGTTGCATATAATAAATAAGGGCTCCTGGGCGCTCAAGACCGGTAACCAACCTTTGAGAGGACATGGAGAGCATCATATCCATTATATGTGGATGACCGCTGGGTTAAGGAATGGGATCCAACAGATGCCTCCCATTGAGGATTTCATTTATAGGTGGGAAGGTATTGAACCAACAGAGCACTAGGCGTGAGGGGAGATATTCGGACCATATGTAGTACGAGACCGTATGACTTTGCATCGGGCCTAGGATTATCCTTGACACGCGCCAGATCTTATACCAATGGTGATGTGAGAGAGTGGTGACCTAATCCCCAACCATGGCTTGACAGGACTTTACCCAACAATCACGGAGAACCCAACAGACGTGCTTGAGTGCCGTGAAGGAAGAGTGACTAGCCCAACAAATGTGCTTGAGTGCCGTGAGGGAAGAGTGACTAACCCAATAGATGTGCTTGAGTGCCATGAGGGAAGAGTGATGAGACCGTCGAAAGAAGATTGGTGTATGACTTAATGTGTGTCTACCATAGAGACTTCATGATAGAGTTAGGTGCATAATCATTCATATCATATCATTGTCATTAATTACATTATCGATATTTATGTTATATATGTGGTGTAGAATCTTGTGAATGAATGCATGATATGATGTTGAGTTGATCTCACAAAGTTCTGTTTTCCTTTTATATGTCTTTTTCTATTAGATTATACTGCAGGTTATGAGGATTTCTTCCAAATGGAGAATTCATTGCCAACATATCTTCTTGAAGGAGTGACCGAAGAAAAAGTGGACGCGAATGGAGCTTCGTGTCAGTGTTAAGACTGTCCTTATGGGATTGGATTTTATTAGAGAATTAGTTTAGTTTAGTTTTCCGTTGCAATGAAAATTATCCTTTTTCTTTTCAAAACTCTGATGTTATACTTTAGTTTTTGAAGTAATGGATGATTGTAACCATTATTTCAGTTTTGATAACTTCATATGAGAAACTTGATTTATCCTTATCCATTTGATTTTATTATATCATATGTTGTATGAAATTGTCACTAAACCTAGGTCTTGCAGTGTATCACCCCCACGGGAATTCGTGTATGACCAAATCCGGCTGGGTGGGGTGTGACACTTAAAGATCAACTAATCGATGTTTGTGATTGCCATACCAGATATCTTAAAGGTTACCTTATTCTATTGATCTTTTAGGCTTCTAATCTCTCTTTCTCTCTTCTTTTATCCCTACTTGTCTGTGATACTTAGATTATTTGTCTATTGTAGGGTGTCTTATCACTTGTTTTCTATAGATGGCTTAGAGGCAAACATACTACTCTTGGGTGATTTTCTTGTTGAGGGAAACCATTCAAGCACGTTCGGCTTATGTGCTCATGTATAGATGAGACTCTCCTTGAGCCTAGGACAATAAGTAACCATCTTCTTCCTCTTACAAGATGAATCCACCCTTGGGAGGCATGGAAAGATGTAATGGAAGAGTTGCAAGATGAGATGTAGAGGAAGAGTTGCAGGATAAACCTACTCTTGGGATTTTTTCAATTTCATGAGGAGAGAGGAAAATATAGAGAGATTTTAGGGACTTTTCAAATTTCGTTTGAACTAGGCATCTAATTGTGATAGTAGGATAATTTGATGCCACATGTCAAAATCTTATAAAGGGATTACAATAATTGTAGGGAGAGGAATTCTGGAGGATGTGAATCCTCGTGCTCCCTCTCTGTGTCTTGTGATTTCGTAGACACCCCCCCTTTCCTTCATGACTTTGTTCTTCGAACCATCAAATAACAGTTTGCTTGATAGAATCCAATTGCACTCTACTAGTATTTAAGAGGGTATATTTAATGTGTTTGATAGAGGAAGAGCCATTATTAGGAGGAGAAGCAACAATTAAGGTTCTTGCTTAGCTAATGATTCGTTCATTATTTTTTGTGATCATGTGTCTTTGAATTTTTTGTCTTTTCTTCTGTATTAATCAAATTTATTTAGGACGAGTTGAAAACGAGGCCAAAGGAGGTCAAACAAAGCTCTAATAACCACGAAGAGAAACTTGCCCATCTGTCAAGGTTGAAATCGATAAGATCATTCTAGCTAGGTGATCCACCCCAATGTTGGGTTGCCTTAGGAACATATAGAGCTTTAAAACCCAATAGCTTAGACCCTATGTAAATGAGAATGTCTATGGGAATGTTGTTCTCCATTATGTAACTCAAACTAGGCGAAGGCAACTAAAACCAAACATAGATGAGTGTTATTTAGCTGATAAAAGGGGATGGGGGCAAATGTGTGAATAAACTAAAACAATAAAGGAATAAACCAATGGCTCTTAGGAAATGAAAAACCAGTGGTTGTCTATCTTGTTGGGGATAACGGGTGCATAACAATGAACAGAAAAGAACACAAGCAAAACACAGAAGAGGAATTTAACGTGGTTTGGCAAAATATACCTACGTCCTCCAGAGAAAAAAGAAGTTTCACTATTTCAGAAAATCTCACACCACTCTTACACCCACAAAGTGCTACCCTTTGCTTACATTGTTACCTAGGTTATCTCACAGAGACTATTAATAAAGAAACATAAAACCTTAATCCCAATATAATTATAATTTCAATCAAGTACTAGTAATGGGCCCAAACTCTATTTCAGTTACAAATACAACTAAAACTATAATTCCATGGACCACAAAATTCAAGACACCCAAACCCAACAATCTCCACCTTGATTTCTGCAAACCACCTTAAAGAAAATCTTTGATGATGTCTCTCTGCAATCACCCATCTCTATGTATCCACCACACCTCACCGCATGGCCCACATCCCCTCTAGGGATGTTTTCCTGACCACCATCACTAAACCAACATGGAACACCCCCCCACCCGAGGTGTCCTGTACAACTCATCATCGCTGTAAGACGTGACGTGGCTCCAACTCTCCTTCTGTCACAGCCGGCTCCGAGAGATAACCGCCACTCACCAAATCCAAAGCGAAAGTCACCTGCTTCTTTCCAAATTTGCGCTTATTTTGCGCATGAACTACCTACAAATTCAGCCTACCTATACCCCTTGCGCAAGTGTCGACTGGAGCTCCACCTGTTTCAACACTCCCTGCAAGCTTGTACAACTTACTAACCATCTTTCCTTGCATCACAACCATGGATCCTATTAAAACCTTGAGAACTCCACCTTCAGATGATCATCAGAAACCTTTAGAATCCAGAGTACTCAATGCAATCAAATTCTTCCTTAGATCTGGCACATGTCTAGCCCTAGTTAAAGTTCACACAATCCCATCAAACATGCGAATCCACACAATCCCAAGTCCGACAACCCTGCTTTCCGCATTATTTTCCATCTTAACAGTACCACCCTCACATGCATGATATGTAGCAAATCCAATTTGAGGTATTCAGACCTGATGATGAACTCAGAAGGACATCATCTCTTCCATCATCGCTCCATAAGACAACAATAGATGATTCATCACTCTCCCCGTCTTTCCTTTTCCTATCCTCCTTACGCCTTGGACAATCCTTCCTCATATGACCTTCCTCTTTGCAATAGTAACAAGCTACTTTGTGACCAGTAGACTTTGAGTGACCCCTTGACTTTCCAAACCCATCCATTCCCCCACTTGATCTTCCTCTACTATGGCCACCCCTTACAACCAAGGCAATACTTTCATTTGACTTCCTATCACCGCTATTTTTCCACCGTGTTTAATTCATCAGCAATGCAGTAATAACATCGTCAAGTTTCAAAATGTCCTTACCAAAAAGTAATGTGGTCACAATGTGATCAAATAACTAAGGCAATAATGCCAACAAGAGTAACGCATTGTCTTCCTCCTTGTTCTCCTTGTCAAGAGCCGACAACTCTGGTCAAAATCTGTTGAACTCATTCAAGTGCTTGTCAAAATTTGCTCCCTCTAACAACCGAAGGCCATATAAATGTTTCTTTCAGAACAACGGATTTGTCAATGACTTGGACTTGTACTTGCTCTTCCGCCCAGACTTCCTCTGGATCTGCCAACCCGATGACTTCATGAAAAACATTATTCGCAAGATACAACTAGATCATACTATTTGCTAGATCCCTCAACTCTTGCCACTCGTCTTCTTTCATCGCCTCTGGCTTTTCTAATTTTTTTTTGAGAGCCTTAACAATTCCTTCCCACATAAAGATGTTCTTCACCCGTTGTTGCCACAAAGTGAAATCATTATGCCCATTAAAAAGTTCTATAGAGAAATTAGAACTTTTCACTGCCATTTGATTTGTGCCCTTCATACCTGTCATCAACCTAGAAGACCTGTCTGTTGATCTCCGTATGAATTTACAAAATCGATACCAACGAAGTGAAATCTCGGTAAAAATTTACAAAATGATTGATGTGATGTTGGGACACACATGGCACACATCTATAATTTTCGTCTCTCGATGTATAAATAAGCCCATTAACTAATTTCAAGTGCAGCCCAGCCCATCCCATCCCAGAAGACACGCATCTCAAAAAACAATGTGGTTTTGCAATCTAAGCCTAAAGAATAGAGACTACTGGCGATAAGATAGTACCATACGGTTCAGCTTCAAAGCTCTCTTCGGCTTGATAAAGTTGCAGACGCCTTCACTGGTTGTCTCTTCGGAGACATCCGATAAAATTGGAACGATACAGAGAAGATTAGCATGGCCCCTGCGCAAGGATGACACGCACAAATCGAGAAATGGTCCAAATTTTTTTGGTATTTTTTCCCTGCTTAATTCTCTTTACATGTTTGCCTCTCTGTTTTCTTTTCATTTTCGGTGATTCACAAGTAAGATATGGTGAGCTTTCTCAGAAAATCGATCGGTAATTTTTTATATCACTCTTTTTCCTTTGTTCTTCGTGTTATTCGTTTATGCTTTGCTTCTCTTTTTGTTTCTGTTTTCTGTTCACCATCGGGGATTCTCTAATAGAGTTTTCCAAAGTTAGGGTTCTGATGTAACTTTCCAGGATAAGTGTCTTGGTTATCTTCATCTCACTCTGTTCTTCATTTATGTTTTTGCTTTCAGTTCTGTTTTTGATGTATCGATTAATCATTTATCAATTTGTGTTTGAATTTTGAAAGCTATCTAGAGCCTGTTTCCATCAAGGGTTTCATGGGACATTGGTTCCTGCATCTTGATTCCCAAGCAGAAGTGGAATAAACATTGGAATGACATTTATCCGCGACTAAAATGCAAGATTACTACAGGAGAGGGAAAATTATGCAACTGTGAGCATAAAATATCTCTTAAGAATTCCACCGAAAATAGCTCCTCCCTAGAGCCCTTCAATTCAAGGGTGAGGATGCTGTCTAGAAACCAGAACTCCAAATACTTCATAATAACAAAAACATGACAATTTTCCATATTTGTATGAAAGAAAGATTCGATTAAATAAAACCCGAACTCTAAATACTTCATGGCCAGACGGTAGCCTTTCTAAGAAAAAAAATGTGAGAATCCTCTATCAACAACAGAGTTCTAGGGATAATGTTCATGGTTGATCTTATGAACCCTATCTTGTATTAGGTATGCAGCTGTAAATTTTCAATCCCGAAATCTTTATCCTTTCATGTGTGTACAACCTTATCTTTAGCTTTAATTGTCTGTAAATATGGTTTCCTTTGAATCGAAGATCCAATTGTGAGATCAATGTGAATTTTCTTCTTCTCTATGTACAAATATACACATTGTTAGTGAATCTGATATTGACTTCGGTATTAGTGCCAAATCGACATCCATAGTCATCTATTGAGTTCCTACATTTTCTCTAATATCCAATCAAGGTTTTCATGTTTCATCCTAACATTTCTTGTGGATTCAAAACAGGCTACCACTGAATCCAACTCCATCATCTGCACTAGGGGTGTCAATAAAGCACGCTTGACCCGGCCTGGTCCTAACCTGCCCTGAGCCTGGCCCGATTCAACCCGGAGGGCGAGGTTAGGATTACAAAATACTTGACGGGCTTGGGTTCAACCCTTGGGCCAGCCCAACCCGACCCTATGTAAGTTTAATTATTAAGAGTATACGTGGACATATATTTATTGGAAGCATGATTTATTTGTTAGTGTAATGTTGGTTAGATGGTAAACTAGTGTTTATCAACTTTGGAGATCTTGGGTTTGATTCTCCTTCCTAACAAAATGTTTCTTTTAATTCTTTAATTAAAAAGTAGAATCAAGGCCAAGCCAGGCCCTGTCGGGTTAGGAATTTGAAAACCCTAACAAGGTTGGGCCGGGCTTGGGTTCCAATTTCATTCTCTAGGGTCGGGCTAGGGTTCAAGGGTGTCCCTGCTCAACTCGGCCCGTTGACACCCTAATCTGCACCCGTTCTCTCCTCACTCTTTTTTTTTTTTTTTTTTTTTTTTTGGGGGGGGGGTGTCCACCCAAATCCTCTCATCCCCCCCTCCCCCCCCCCTTCGGTTTCTTTTCCCCCTCCGTTCTCCCCTCACTGGCAATGAAAGCCAGATGGAAGAACATCCAAACTGTACAGAAGGGAGAAAGAACTTCACTCGTTATCTTGGCTGCAGAACTGAAGCACAAAGAAAGTGATGATTACAATAAATCCAGTGATTCAGAAGCATTAGATAAACAAAGGCAACAGTTCATTGGACTTCAAACAAGGGCAAAAATATTAATTCCAGCTTCTGAATTGTTCACTAAAACAAAAAACATGACAATATACCATATTATGAATGAAAGGATTGGACTAAATAAAACCAGAATTCCAAATACTTCATGGCCAGACAACAGCTTTTCCAAAAAAGAGGAAGAAAAAAGAAAAAAATGAAGAGTGAGGATCCTCTATCAACAACAGATTTCTAGGGATAATGCTCATGGATGATCTTATGAACTGTATCTTGTGTTAGGTGTCCAGCTATAAATTTTTCAACCCCTTGGCCTTATCCCTTCATGCATGTACAACCTTATCTCTAGCTGTTAATTGCCTGTAAATATGGTTCCCTTGAATTGAAGATTCAATTATGAGATCAAGGTGAAATCTTCTCCTTCTCTTTGTACAAATATATACATTGTTAGTGAATTCGATATTGACCTCAGTATTAGTGCCAAATTGGCATCCATAGCCATCCCTTACATTCCTACGTTTCCTCTTCATCCCAATCAAGGTTTTCAGGATTCATCCTAACATGAGTTCTGTTGATTCAACAGAGGCTTCCACTGAATCCAACTCCATCATCTCCACCAGTAGCATTGTCAACCCAATCTTTCTACATCCGTCTGAAAACCCAGGAACAAATCTTTGCAATCACCCATTAACTGGCGACAACTGCACCACCTGCATCAGACTATGATCACAGCATTGACAGCCAAGAACTAGATGGGTTTTATTGATGCAACAAATTTCAAACCTCTTCGAATGGATCCATCCTCTGCCACCTGGCTTAGTATCAACAACATTGTTCTAATTTGGCTACTGAACTCCATCAATCAAGACTTGGCATTCTCCGTCTTTCATGCTGATTCAACCGCAGCAGTTTTATCATTAAGTGGTTCTTGAATTGCTGCCCTTTAGAGCACCATTACTACAGGCAACACAACTTTGACTCTGTTGCAAAGTATTATAATGCTTTGGAAAAGCTCATTTTTCTTGTACATGTGAACAATGTTGCACCTGCACTAAAACTAGAAATTGATGCTGTTCCTCACAGGATTAAGTGATAATTTTTTGCACCAAGTCACAGCCAGATCCTACTCATGGATCCAGTGCCCTCTCAGGAGTCATGCATCTTGTTGTTCAGGACGAGTCACAACAATTCCTTCAAGTTGCTTGAGTTGAAACTATGGGCACCCTATGTTACGCTCTGATGAGCAGGTTGCACTTCAGATTGCTTTCAATCCCTTCTTTCCTGAGAGAATGATGAACAACAAGATAGATTCTCACCCCATCCATCACAAGATTCAATTGGCTGTATTAGAATTGCTTACATAAAGTTTCAACTTGTGGATGCCTTCAGCAAGGTCTCTGGTATGTTGGTTTATGATCTCCACTCCCTAACTTGCAGGGGGGGATCAATGGTTTCTTTTATGAGTTAAAAGCAGAATATTCTCCAATCCCAATCTTCAATTCTTGTGTGTACAACCTTATAAAGATCATATCTCGGGATTTTTTTTTTTTTGGATGAATATATCTCCGGATGTTAATTGTTTGTAAATACAGTCCACTGGAATGAAGCTTCTAATTAGCTTAGATTATAAAGAATATTTTCCTCCTCGTTGTAGAAGTACACATGTTGATACTGAATTTGATACTGACTTTGATCACCAAATTCAAACCTCTACAGGTGTAACTGGCAAGATTAGTCATACATCCATAGTTGCATAAAATAGGTAAGCTATTTCAGTTTCACGTAATCTGCGTAAGATCATGCATCTAGACGTGAACTCATATGAAAATTAGCATCATTTGTGAGAACCAAACACTGGCTGGTGCTATGGAAATGCTGTTTCTGGAAGCCTAATCTATAAGATTAAGAAGTACAGACGGATGACCATCTGCATATGGAACTATATTTTTGAATTTTCCATTTGACATTCAAGTTTAGAAAATGTACTTATCTGCATGGAACATTATTTTAGGAAAAGTGGTGGACGGAAAGGGGTTGAGAAAGAGTCTTGCTGATATTATAGTTGTAATTCAACGAGAAGAGTATGCAGAAACAGACAGGTGGGTGATTGTGGGTGATTTCTGGCAGGGGGCTGGAGGTGGTAGGTGCTTTTTGGCAGGTAAGGTGTAGGTAGAAGATGAATGAAGGGATTCTCCCTTCACCCCCCCCTAAGGGTTGGGTGTGGGAGCATAATTTGGTCATGAAACTCCCCTTATGGGCAAAATGGTCATTTCATTTCAAAGTTTGAATCGGTTAACAGAATGAGTAACAGTGAATAATGAGTAATATTGGGTTTTGTCAAAAGTGGGTCACAATAATTTTTCAGGGGGGGGAGCTTAGAGTTTCGCCCCCACTTAAGGTGGCCGTCGGTAAAAAACTCTAGAAATAATCTAAAGTTTCTTCATGGTTTTCTTGCAAAACATACCAGATTTGTTTAGGGATGGATCAAAGTTATCTTTGCCGATGGCTGGACAGATCTTGTCATTATTTGAAAATTTCAAGTTTTACTTAAGTAGTCTTTAGGATTTTTTATCACTGTTTGGCTTCCTTCAGCAATTAAGGGTTGTTATCAATCTCAGAATATGTTGAATGACATGCCAAAAGATTAGACTGATCGATTTCATAGAAACAGAATTAGAATAAGCCCTAGGTTCTAAATGTTTCCCGATTTAATCTTGGATGACATATTGGATGGAAGAATAGCCTTGACTTTTAATTTTCCGTAGCTAGCCATAAATCTGCAAATCAAATACACATCAAGGATGTGAGACCCTTCAAAGAAAAAGCACTGAAGCCTGATCACTTGCAAAACCAGGGAACCCTATATGGAGGGCAACTAAAAGGGGTCAAGAAAAATACAGATAAACAAAGCAATTTTGTAGATCTCAAATCATCAGTATAAGAGAAAAAAGCTGATCTGCAACCCTAGCAACTAGAGACAGAGAGATTTCTGGTTGGGGATGACGGTGGGTGATTTCTACAAGGAGCCGGCGGTGGGAGGTGTTTTCTGATAGGCAAGGTGTAGGTAGAAGTCTCCCTTCACCCAAATAAGGGTTGGGTATGAGAGAGGTAATTTAGTCATAACACCTCTTTATAGGCAAAATGTCATTTCATTTCAAAATTTGAATTGGTTATTAGAATGAGTAACACTAGGTAACAAGTAATATTGAGTTTTGTCAAAAGGGGGAGCATAGAGTTTCAACCCCACTTAAGGTGGCCACCAGTGAAAAACTCCATAAATAATCTACAGTTTATTCTTGGTTTTTGTGCTAACCATACCAGATCTGTTTAGGGATGGATCAAAGGTCTCTTTGCTGTTGGCTGGACAAATCTTGTCATTATTTGAAAATTTTGACTTTTTCTTAGGTAATCTTTGGCATAATTTTTCTTTTTGATTTTTATCCAAAATATAAATACAAATGGTAGCTGTTTGGTACAGTTTATAGCTGATTTCTATTTAAAAAATGCTGAAAAAATTACAAAAACCAAAAACAAGTTGAGACCTTTTTTTTAAAAGTTTTCTATGAAAACTAATTTCATCTGTTTATTGCGGTGGTCTTTAAGAGACATGCTTCTAATATGTATAGATGGGGTTAAAATAGTAAATTGCATTCTTTTCATGAAACCCTCTTTCATTTCCTTTTTCTTTTTCTGTATCTGTCTGGTGCTTAATTTCTGTTATTGCTTTTCCTCCGCTTTTGCTTCTATGTTTAATCCTCCAAAATGTTTTTTAATTCCAAGAGTAACAGGTCTTTCAATGTACAAAGTTTTCCTGTATCGTTCTAGAAATTCCTTTTGAAAACTTTGTTGTTCTTTCAATTGTATCAGAAAAGGGTCAGCCTGCACAACCTCTTATGAAAATAATAAACTGAAATTACATGCTGACTTGACTTCCACTCTTGTAAGCTGGTGTGGACCAGTCAATTTAACAAATGTGATTGGCAGTTTAGGGAAATCATGATGTCAAACTTGTTTGTTCCTGGGTTTCATTTCCTCCATGTTCAATGATGAGGAGCTTATTATTAGTGAATACACATCTCAATGAGGGTTCATCTCTTGCAGTGTCAACTACTGAAGGTGATTTCAGAGAAAAATTTGTAATATCAGTTTTCCAGGTAAGTTCTGAAGACAAGAATGTTTTGTTCTACAAAGTTTAGAGGAAGATGACCGACAATGATGCATGATCTTATAGTCAGATTTTAGTTTGTTTGTCTCCAATCTACATGCCAAATTTACATGAGTTCATGATGTAGATAGATTTCAAATCTCTATCAAAGGAATAAGGAACAGGCCATAAGTAGTACATCATTCTCCCTTTTGGAAACTTGTGATGCAACTGGATTTTTACATGTCACTGAAACTGTAGCTGTGAGGACTACTTAACCCATCCTTAATTGTAAGGCTAATTGTTCAATGGTGCTGTGAGAAACAGTGCTACTGTGGGCAAAAACTTGATTCAGGTGATTTCCTGTTAATGGTTTTTCCAATTAGGATAGTGCATTCTGTTGGTGTTATATAATTGTTTTGTTGTATAGACTACAGATGTTTACGTACAGGCAGGGATTACCTGATCATGACACTGTGAATTCCAAGTTTTGGTTAAAAATATGGCACTTACAGCTGGCCCCTAAGATATTTCTTTGCGTGTGGAATATCTTGCTGGGTCGACTCTCTACAGCGGATCTTTCAAAGAAGAAAGGTTGTAACATCAATGATTCATGTTTCTTTCTTACAACAGAATGTTGACCTTCTGTTTTAGAATGCAATGTCAGCATCCAGCTGTGGAAGTTTTCCCCCAACTCTGTTATGAACAACAAACACATCTCTCCAATCTCAGGTTGATTAAAAAGCTTTTAACTGATCAAGAAAATACAAGACAGCATAGGTACAACCTTCTGCTTCATCCTAATTGTTCATGGGCTCTGTGGATCAATTTCAATGATGTCATTCATGGAAAATCTTCTCCAAAGCTAGATGTTATCTGTCAGTTTGCAAAGCAATTCACAGAAGATTATCTTCAAGATTCAAAACAGGACTCTACTGTTCTAGAGCAAAAACTGATCAAATGGGAAGAGCTCCAAAGGAAGGGTGGCTGAAGTTTAATGTAGATGGATCCAGATTGCAGAAATCTGATAATCTTTTTCAAGCTGGTTTTGGTGGAATTCTTAGAAATCAGCAAGGTAAGATTTTTCTTTTCATGAAGGATGTGGAGATCAATTAGCAATGGTGGTAGAAGCAATGGCAATTAAAAAGGCATTGATATGCATTAGAGATTTTAATCTCTCAAACATAATCATTGAAGGGGATAATTGGGATATTATTGACCTTCTCAAAAACCACTGCTGGCAACCATGCTGGAGACAGAAATGTCATCAATGATGCAAGAATGCTGGCCACATTCTTTAATTGGATGTATTTTGGTGTGAAAAATAACAATGCGAGTGTACACTACCATAACAAGTAATATAATGATGAAAGAATCGTTCCCTCGAAGACTATAGAGTAAGCACCAAACTAATTATACCAATTTTATTCGAACAAATAATAAGAAAGAGAATAATCTTAGACTAAGTTACAATTTTAAATTTAAATTGAGTTATGTTAATAGCTAAAAACCTAGGGTTTAGATTTTGCCTTAACTAATCCTTCCCACCCCTTTGATTCATCTTTATAATGTGAAATATTTTTTTCTAATTGATAGTCGAGATTCCCTTCCCTATCTACTAGTCTCTCTCGAGTACTAATAGAAATCCGTTCAATTGCTAACTCACTATATTTCTATGTGGATTAAACAACTAAGAGATCATTAGTTCTATGGGTTTCCATATAACAACTACACAAGTCATGTAAGTATATTTTTATTGTACATGTAATTCATAGCATTTATTCCAACCTACTAAACACATAAATCCCCTATCAATTCATTATGATTAATGAATCAGTTGATTAGTGGTCAATTAATCAAAAGCAATAAGAATAGGAGTAAATATTCAATCAATGAACACAATATTTAGAATCATATTGACGAATTCAAGAGTGGAAATTCAAAGTTAGACTACATCTAATCCCTAGAAAAATTAAATTAGTCCATTCTAGACATAAAAAATATCACAGAAGAGTTTGAGAACATTGAAAGAAGATGAAGAAAAACTTATTCTCAAGCTCCAAGTCTTCTTCTCCAAGTCTCCAAAGCCAACCAATGTCTCCAAAATTTGTCTTCTCCCCTTCTCAAAAGGTCCTCTTGCGGTGTTATTCTTATTTTTCTTATCCTTGACTCAATTTGGTACAATTCTAATTTCCTAATCTGACTCAAACCAAGGAAGGATTTGGCGTACAAATTGAATTGACTTCGAACACCCAAATACACAATCCCACTGTTGAATTTGAAGAATAAGAAGTTATGAAGCTCTTGTCCAAAAATCAGCTTGACCGGACACTGGATGATCATCTGATGAAGAACTTGATCGAAACTTGACAGACACTCAAAAACGGGATTTTTTCCCTTCTTCCTTCTTTGATCTAGTACCAAATAAGAAATAAAACCCTGGTGTATGCAAAGAATCATTCTCTCCACATTTTTTACTTGAGAAAGCTTCTAGAGTCTACTCTAACTTGGTGAATTTTTTTTTTTAATGGAATAAAATCCAGCTTGGTTATTTAAGATTCTTTTTGCAGAATTTTCCAATAATACCCCTACCAATTTGGTTGATTTCCTGCAAGCACAGATAATAAATCTTAATTAGAATTTGCTAAGAAATATATGATAAGTACCAAAATTATAGAAATAAAATCAATTAATTAGTAGATATAAAATCAACCGATCATATTTCAACCACACTGTCGGAGAAGGGAATAGTGTAGCGGATCATCTAGCTTATCAAGGAGCTTCTACTCAGCTGTACTTTGTTTATAATCAAACCACACCCCCACCCCCCTCTTCTTTCTTCATTTGTTAGTCTCTTTTAGTAGATAATCTAGAATGTAAATTCTAGTGTAGTTTTAAATTCTAATAAGCTCCTTTTTCTCCAAAAAAGAAAACAAGACTCAAATGTTGATAGCTCATCAAACAGAATATTGTGCTTTGCTAACAAATGATATTTTAAGGCCTCTAAATGCTGCTTTGGATATCTAAGCTTGCTAAATTGGTTGATTATGCTCTCTCACATGATTGCATGTTTGTCTTTTTTGAGCTTCAATGCTTTCTTAGGTTCGAACTTATGAAATTATTAAAATCTTATTTTCATCTAATTACTGTTATGTTGTTGCTATGTTTACTATTTATTTTCAGAGTAATCCTGTTATTTGCTTGTGTTGCTCCTACATGTTCAATTTGTAAAAAAATAGAGATAATACCTCTTTTTTCATAGTGGAATCTGTTCAAGGCAACTTTTGAATTATTGCATCACTAGGGAACCTTTATCTCAACATAAATTTTGAAGCGAGATCTACCCCAAAAAGTAAAAAATAAAAATTGACGCGAGATGCAAGTTGACAAATATTAAAAAGCAAGAACGAAAATTTAAATCTAAGCAATGTAATATATCATTTGAACAAAATTTATGGAGTGCAGTCACCTAAACAAATGGTGGATGACAAAAAGATTTACAAATAAAATAAACTGGAAGGGACATAGGTTATGAAGAAAACAATATTAGAGAACATAGGTATTGAACCTTGCAAAAAGAAAGAAGAAGAAAGGAAAACAACATAAGAACTAGAAAGATATCTTACTTGAAAGAATCCTCCATTACAACCTCAAGGGAGCTTTGACTGTTAAAAGTTTCTTATGAAACGGCCGTAAAGTATAGTGACGCGTGTGGTTGCGAAATTAATTGTATTAATGAGATACATTATATTCAGCTAGGGAAAATGCACTTATGACACTGAGAATTTTAGGATATCATGATATATCCATATCTTACTTTTGAAGGAAAAGTATACATTAAGATTTTTCTATCAAGAGGTGTACAATAACAAAATTTATATAGGTTTTAACAAGCCACCTTAATGGTTCTCAGTCTCAACAGAGGTCTTGATCCTTTGACCAAATGGGTTGAGTTGAGTCCATGGGTTAATCTTTTTGGATGCATGTCAATCTTTGATTAGTCATGCCAAATTTTGGACATGTTGCACTCAAATTTAACCCTTCAAGTGAACTATGGTCGATCTCACCGGTTTCGTTTTGGAACCTATACACAAAAGAGAAAAGTGACTGCAAGCTAACTAAAGGGTTGGCAAGCTGCCTCCAAATGTTAAGTTAGATTTAGGTACAACACAACTTTGAGGTTTGGGGGTTTTTAAGGGGATTTTTAACTTTACAAGTTAGAAACCTTTAACTAACAGAGTGGAGTAAATGAGCATTACCAGCAATGGTGGTAGGTGAAGGGTAGGTGGTACGATCATGGTGCGAATCTTCTCTCTGATGGACATGTCCCTAATTAGAGTACACTGTTCTGACCATTCAGCTCCTGACATTGGCTTGGTAGAGATGGTTTACTGTTATACTAAAGAAGATGATGGTTCATCTGAATAAAATATTGTTTTAATTTTATAGATCTTATCCACTTGAAAGCCTGATCTTTCTTGCATTAAAGAAATTTTGGGATCAACAAGGCAGAAGATTACAGCTTCCCGTTTCACCACTTTGGTCACAAAAAGTTGCTCCCATCAATGAACAAATCAAAAACAAAACCAGAAGTAAAACACCCATATACCCAATCTTATGTATCAAAATCATGATACCTGATGCAGCTATTCATTTGTACAAGCCTTTGAAGAGAAGAAAATTCCACATGCACTACTAAGCTACTATTTCCAGCTTCTCTTCCGGGTTAGCATTCTTAGTAGTCCCAGGCCCCACTGGCAAAGTACTTGGAGAGTGAGGGATCAAAATGGGCTGGGGATATAGGGTTGGTTCCTCAGTTACTAAGCTTAGCTGAGTTGAGGCCCACATTGACGAAGTACTTGTAGAGTGAAGTTTCCGAATGGGCGGGGGATTTTGACGAATGGTATTGATGGCAGCGACTCTTCTCCTCCTCAACCTCCTCATCTTCATCTTCCTTGTCTTCCAATTTTGCTGGTTCAACTTCTTCCTCTATTATATCTTTATGTCCTTTTTACCTTTCTTGCCTTCCTCATCCTTTTCTAGCTTGTGTTCTGGATTATCTTTTTCTGGTTCATGTTCTATCTTAACCTTTTCCGTTTCAGGTTCCGTCCTAGCCTTTGGTGGAGTCTGGACCACCGTGTAAATAGATTGTCCAACCAAAATGTCATTACAGTTTTGCATGAGTTGTAGGAGTCTGACTATGTGACTAATGGATGGTCTAGACTTAGGATTCTCATTCAAGCACTTGCAAGCCAATTGGGCAACTTTTTGGGCCCCTTTGAAGGAGTATTGTCCATCTAGCTTAGGGTCTTCTATCAACCGGTCAAGCTTCTTGGGATCATTTAGGTAAGGCTTGGCCCATACCACAAGATTCCTTTCCTTCATTGTCTGGTTCTTGTCCCAAGTCTGTTTGCCAGTCAGTATCTCTAATAGGACAACTCCAAAGCTGAAAACATCACTCATTGCAGTCAAACAACCTAGAATTTTTATTTTATTTTATTTTTTTTTTGAAAAATTTATCAAAATAGGGTTTAAAAGAAAGGAATCAATACTTGAATTGGTTGGAATAGAGGAAGGAATTAGCTAGAATCAGTACTTTACCCATCATTGCATACTCAGGTGCAGTATAACCTCATAGACAAATCCTAGTGGAATCCTTTTCTAATCCAAAATCAGAGAGCTTCGCTGTGTAATCCTATAAAAATGAGAACAATTTGGGAAAATTTGAATCAATTAATGTCTTACTGATTTCTCTCCATGGAATAAATTTGATAAGATTAAATAGTCTAGGCTCGAATACGAATCTACTACCACCAAGGAGACAAGGTGGACACTATAGATATGGTAGGGTTTTTGCCTGTAAGACATAGGACCCATGGTCTTGGAGGTGGAACCCCTTCCATAGCAACAATATGGAGCTGTCTCCTCCCTCCTCAAGGGGTGAAGTAACCAAACTCGGCTTGGTCATCATGCATGAGATAGAGAAGTTTTATAACCAGGGTTTGAGTTGGACCTGAACCTAAGTCGCAGGACAATCTCAAGAATTCCTTTATTACCAAAGAGAGAAAAATAGAAAACTCAAGACAAGTCAAACTTAATTAGCAGAGATACGAGGGGAACAAAGACTTACCATGTCTACTAAGATGTTTGATGCTTTGAAATCACGGTATATCACGACAGGCTTTACATCATGGAAAAAGACAATGATTTTGCTTCAGTGTTGCGCAATTAATGAGCAGCACTGAACTGTGAATGCTCCTGATTTTGGCAACGCATCCCATTAAAGTATGGTCGTTGATTAACAGCATGTGAGTTTTTAATTGTGTAAGTGAAGTAAAACCATTGAACCGAACCCTATTTCCACCCGACTGGACCAAAGCCTTCCTATTTCATCTCCAGCAAGTTTCAAAATCGTGAGAAAGAGGGAAATTGCAGCATTTATGAACAGAGAGAGAGAGAGAGAGAGAGAGAGAGCGAAGCAAAACGAGTTTGGCTTCATCTTCTTCATTCTCAAACCCTACAAATTCCATCCATAGAGAAAGCTGCGTAGGAGAAGGCAACGTAGGTTTGGCTTCAACTTTTGGCTTCGATGAAAGTGAACGAAAATCCATTTTGCTTGAGCATATGCAAAGAGGTGGGTTCTCAACTTCAACCCTTTCATTGTGCTCCCTAGGTATCTCAACCTTGATGCTATCTCTCATAATCAATTCAACCTTGATAGGTACATTGTAAGGTCTTCATCTCATCGATTTTTTTTGGGTTTTGATCTCCCAATGAGTATTTGAATCTGTGTAATGGAGAAATCTGAGAACAAAATGGCCCAGGGCCTGGCTCAGGTTCCATTGGTCTGGGTCTTCAAAGTAAATAAAACATAGTTGAGGAGAACAAGGAGCCAACTGCATTGTTGTATGGCTCTAAAATTTGTTATCCACACATGGTTTCAGCACGAATGGGTATTGGCTCAAGTAGACACTTATATCTCAAATATGATTCAAATGCATATGAATTGATGTGTTTGTTTTGTCAGACTGTGTGTTTATCTTATAAACAAATTGAAAATGAGTTTTCCCTTGATAAAAGATTGAAGATTGGAGCTGCTTTCTTTGAAACAATCTTGACTTGGTCTAAATGTATGCTACTCTCATCTTCAGCTTTTTGTTCCCTAACTTCTTATAGAAAGAGGTGCTGCTGCTGCCGGAGGTGGAAGAGGTAGTGTTCTTTTTCTTTTTTTTTTGGGGGGGTGGTTGTTGAGGGGTGGGGTGGGTGATGAGGGGAAGAGGAGGTGGAGCAGCAGTTAGGAGGAAAATTAATTTTGGGAATTTTAAGTTGAAGATGATGGAAAGAGCTGTAATTTAATTTTAGAAATGTTTTCTTTAGCTGAAGGTAATTCTGTCTTTCCTAAGCAAAAACGAACAGCAAGTTAACACCATTAGTCAGAGGGGGTTTGTTAATAATTCGTCCAAGTGTTGGGCATGCTTCTCTTTTTGTGTGTATGTTAGGATAAGTTTAGCATTTGGAGACATTCTTGGGTTTTCACTTTCTTTTTAATCCAAGTTTTTCATCATTTTATTTATATTTTTGATCTTCATAACTTTTGGTAATATGTTGTATATCTAAATTTTTATGAACTCAAATTTATATTATACAGGTGCTGTTTACTTCTTTAATGTTTGTATGTCTTTCAGAGAAGAGGTTAAGTGGGTAAAAAGTGTTTTCTGGATGAAGTGAGGGGGATCCTAGTGTCTACTTCATAGATGTAATTTTTAAAGAGGATCTTAGTGTCTACTTCATAGATGTAATTTTTTTTTTTTTTTTTTTTCCTTGTAACACAATTAATTAGTTGTTTTTGAACCAATGATACTCTGAGGCACCTCAGTTATTGCCAACAGGCATGTTTTACCAGTTACTACATGATATTGTCTAGTTGAAGTGATTCTCCTTCTATGTATTCAGTGTTAGACCCCAAAAAATTCTTTGAGATGAATTTGGTAGTTGGGGGTGTATGGCTACCTGTGGTTGTGGTGGGATAAGGGCATGAAATTATTAAAGCATTACAATTTTTCTATTATTGTAATGTCTTAACATCTTGAAAGAAATCATAGAAAGCTGAGCTCAATGCAAAGACAACATTGCTCATGGTATTTTGGCTCACAAATCATATGGATATATAGCAGTGAGGTTCACAAACATATATGTACCAGCATAAGATTATTTAGAGCTTGGTCCAAGTTTCCAACATGAATATTTCGTTTTCTGCTTCCTCATAATAAGTGAGTTTTTCCTCCTAGTGCTTTGTAGTTTATTATTGTCATATATATGGTTCTATTGCTATGTTTTATGGTAATTCCTGTGTTGGGAAGATGTTAGATACTAGTTAAAGCTCATGGAGTGAAACTGATATTTTGGAATTTAATTCTTAACCCTATTATGACCTGAATCGTGAATTAGACATTGTTAGATTTGGATTGAGGTTTAGACACATAGAAGTACCACCACGTCTTATTCCGTTGAGTTTTGTTTGAATTTCGTAGTGTTGTTTGTGTGCTATTTGTTGATGGAAGAATGAAATTTTATTAAATACATCAAACTCTAATAAAATGTTGGAATTTTGAAGATGTTTTCTCACATTTTCTTGTGTTTATGGTTGCATCTCACTGGTTGATTGGCTAGTATCTTGTGATGGCTGGTTGTCCTAAGCCTTAAATTAGTATGAGATTTAAATTGGAAGAAGAAGCTTATAATTTTTATAACAAATATGGGTATAATGTTGGGTTTGGTATAAAAAGAACCCATTGCCATAAGAGCATAGAAGATCCAAATGTCATCGTGCAATGGACTTATGATTGTATTAAACAAGGAAAGCGGAAGGAATCAGAAAAAGTGAGAACAATATATAGTATAGAGAGTAGAACTAGTTGTTGTGCAAAGATGAGCATGTCGTTACAAGCCAATGGACAATATGAATGTAAAGTTTTTGTTGAAGAACACAACCTGACAATCATCATCTTCACACATCAAATACCGTAGATTTGATGTGTTTTCAGTGTGCAATATCTAGTAGCCAAGCTATTGAGATAGATTTAGCTAAGAAAATTGGAATGTGGACAAAATTCACGTTTGAGTTATTGGGTTTACAAATAGGGGGGAATGAAAACCATGGCTTAACCAAAAAAGATTTACAGAATTATCTTGATACCAAACGGCAATGTGATTTAGCTTTTGGTGATGCTAGGAGTTTGATACTCTATTTAGAGAAACAACGGGAGTTAAACACTGTTTTTATGTTTTCTTTACATATGGATAGTGAAGAAAAGATAACAAACATATTTTAGGCTGATCATGGGATGCAGTGTGATTATGAACTGTTCAGTGATGTGGTAATTTTTTACACTACTTATTGCACAAATAGGGAATATAGGCCCTTGGGTGTATTTGCAGGGTTCAACCATCATAAGACTGCAAATATTTTTAAAGCTACTTTGCTTTATGACGAGACTGTCAAATCATTCAAATGACTATTTGAGACTTTCTTTAGAATTAATGGTCAGAAGAAGCCGAAGACTTTGTTTACTAATCATGATGCTACAATGGCAAAGGCAATAATAGAGGTTTTACCTAGTACCCAACATGCATTGTGCTCTTGGCATCTTTGGAAAAATGCAAAGAAACACCATGAGTATCTAAAATATGAAGGGTCACATTTAGCAAAAATTTGCAAAACTACATTTGGAATTATACTGAAGTTGATGAATTTGAAAATGCATGGAAGAGTTTGAGAGAGCATCATGGGGTTTAAAACACCAAATGGTTGGATAAGGCATATAAATTGAAAGAAAAATGGGCATGTTGTTATATGCATGATGTTTTCACAATAGGTGTGAGGAGCACACAACTTGCTGAAAGCATCAAACCCAGTTATGTTCTTATACGATTTATGGAACACTTTCAAGATGTTGTGGATGTCAAGCGTACCAATGAACTAAAAGAAGAGTTTGATGCACGAAATACTAAAACTTGGGAGTTTGCATTCAATGATAGATGTGGTGAACAAGCTTTTGGGGTATATACTCCAAATATATTTAAGAAGTTTATAACGGAATATGAGTTAATGCTTACTTATGGTGTCAAAAGCCACAGTGCAAGTGATTTATATGACCAGTACATGATCTCGATAGCAAATGAATATGGACATTATATAGGATAGAATCTTGCATAACCCAACTGAGGGGAACATAACATGTAGTTGTAGAAAATTTGAGAGCTTTGGAATCCTTTGTTGTCATGTCTTGAAACTCTTGGATTTCCTTCAAATAAAGTGCATTCCTAAAATATATATTTTAATGAGATGGATGAAGGCAATAAAAATATTGTCAGTGAATGAGAGGAGAGAACTGGAAGGTATTGAAGTAAATGGTCAATTAAGTCGCTTACAATAGCATAGGATGATGGTTCCCACATATTTGAAACCTCTTAATGAAGCCTATAATACAGAAGTTGGTTTTAAGATACTTTATGATCATGTTAATGGGATACGTTAAGAGCTCCAAGATGTACTTGTTGTAGAGCCTATTGACCATGTTTCAAAAGAATCTGTTGAAACATATACACAATTACAATTTTTTTTTTTTTTTATTTTAAAAAGGTGGATCAACAAGAAAGAGGCTCTGGCATGAAAAACATAGAAACAATAATAGAAGGAAAAATCTAATGGAAGGACAGAGCTCCATCGACGTAATATCATGCAGAATACCATCTTCAGTGAGCACATTGGGTTTATCTGACTCTTTTAGACTTGTGTTTTATTTAGGGGCCTAACTTATATTCACATTCTTCTTGGAGTTTGCCCCATGGACTTGAATCTTCAAAATCCTTTGGTATGTTCTTTCCAACTATATTATATTCCATTGTTTTGTATAACATATTTTGTTGAATCTCTTTTGACGTTTAATAGGTTGATCCCCAAGCTACAGTGTCAAGTGAAGCTTTGTGATATTGGAAATGCAAAAGTTTTGGTATATGCATCTAATGGTTTTCACTTACCATATGGTCTATTTAATATTTGCAAACTATTACCGTTTAAGGCTATTGATTTTGGTCTGGAATAAAAAGTGTCTTCTCATCTTGATACTTTGCAAACAATTTTCTCTTCTCTCCTGTCTCAACATTCTTTCTCTTCTCTATTAGTGTTGCTTTATAACTTCTAAATATCATTAAGGCACAAACCATACGTTATTTATTTATTTTTATTTTTTTGGTAATTTGGGTAGAAACCTTATACTGTTAGGAAAGGTTAGCTCTTTCTATTAAGGTATATTTCATGTGGTATATCAAGTTTAGTTAGTATTTTTGCAACAAAATCTTGATTGAAGCTTGTGCATTTAAGATTTTATTGATGGTAATATATGCCATTAAGTGTCGCAAGTACTTGCAACCTCTTTTTGTCATCAAGTGTTGCAGGTACTTTGCATATATTATATGTTGCTGATGTTGATTCTTTCTTCGTAGCTAGTTTGTGGTGGATTGGCTGGATGGAGATGCAACATTATTCACATTCCCTTTTGAAAATGTGAAAACTAGACTACAGAGACTCTATGTGGTTGTTGCTCAGATTGTCAATCTTATGACGAGTGAAAATGTAAAGGCAACTTATGGAGGGGAAGAGGGAGCTTCCTCGTAGGAATCTGAAAGTTGCAACAGTGCAAAATCAAGGCATTTAAAGTGGAGGAACTATCATGTGATCTAAAAACCTGTGAATGGCATTGCCTTCATTTTTTGTTTAAATGTGTATACTTACATGCACGTTGTATCTTTGCACTGTAACAAAATTTATGATAGTATGGCAATCTTTTAAAGACCAAATTCTTCTTAGGCCACTCAACTATTCAAGTATTAAACAAAATTTTGTTTCTCCCTGGGTTCTTAGTTTTTTTGTTCAAACTGCTCTGTTTTGGGTTTTAGATTTTCCATTGGTGATGTTTCCAAACAATGGATTTGGATTTGGTAGGCTGGTGTTGTGCATTTCAAGTCATTGTTCCTTAGTTTTGATTCCTTGAGATTGTAATGTTCTTTTGTTGCAAACCTTTTCAAAGCACCCAAATTTGTGGGATTAGTTTTGATTGTTCAAAGGAGAGATTGCCAAACTTTCCTTTATCTTTATTATTAAAAATAGATATATCCTACACTCTGTTGTGTTGCTTTTTTTATTTGGCGGGGTTTAATATGATATTGCATTGTATTTTATTGATTGGGTTGTCTAGATGGGAAGATTGGAAAACAATAATTAATATAAGGCATGCACATAGAATTCTCAAATGAAAAAGTTTGAAGCAGATTGCACAACTTTTGTTGTGAACCCTGATTTCTTAATGGATCTTTAGATTGGCAACTTTGATTGCCTCATGATGAGCATATTTATATGTGAAATCTTAGGGCATAAAGCATGCATTTTACACACTTATAGTGGAACTACCTTGGGTTTTATATTGTTTTTGCAGATTTTATGATTTTTTAGGACTTAATCGAATATTTGGAGTTTTGGGTATGAAACGTGTAATTTTACACGTTAAGACTTAAGAAGTATATTCAAATTTTCAAGTGCGAAAAGGGCCTGATTTGGAGCATGATGGGCTAAAGATGCGATTATGGGACAACTCCAAAATATTTTAAAAATAAATAAGCCAATTTTGATCTACGGTTGAGATTAGATTAGGATTTTTATTTTATCTTTCTTTCTTGTAATTGAAAAATGTATGAGGCATACAAGTAGTCAAAGATTAGGATTTTCTAAAAGATTTTATTTATTTCTCTAATTAGTTTTCTCTCTCTCCCCTCTTTCTATTTCTTTTACTCTTTTTTTTCCTTAATTAACCCAAAAACACTTTTCTAAATATTTTTTTGTCTCCGTTCCTTCTCTCCACTTTCTTTCCACTTTCCCTCTTCACGTTTGTACCATGAAAATTATATCGCCAAATTTCGGTGGTTTCGGTTGATGGTGAACCGAAATCCATACCGAATTCGAATTTCCCACATACCGCTGGAATATCGCCGGAAATACCAAAACTCCTTCGATCCATGCTATTTTACCTCTATTAAGTTGTTATCTGCTATAAAAGTGGGAAAATGCAACATTTTAATCGATATTTTCCAAGGAGGAGAGAAACTTGCAAAACCACCGTGGAGCAATAGAAAAATACAAAGAGTCAGACCCGACCAACTCCTTCATCACCCGAAGACTTGCCAATATGATTTCTGGACGGCCCGCTGTTGGTTGTTCGTTCGTTTTTAACTTACAACGCTTTTGCTGAAGGCTGTTTTTGTCGTCGCGGTGGAAGAGAGCCTTCTTTTCGTTTTCTCCAGTCCCAACTCAAGTTGAAGATGAAGATTACAATGCAACCTTATCCTAATTACAAGATAGGGTTGCGTGAATGGCTGGATGAAGAGTATTACTATGCAAGGCATTAATTGAGGGTTTTGGGCTGTGTGAAAGCTGATGTTAATGGATTAGTGTTCACGTGTAGAGTGACTGTAGAGAGAAGTTTTACCTTTCTAATATTTTTAATTTTTTTAATCCAATATTTCAACAAAACATATCTTTTAAGTCGGCGAAATCTCGCCATTTCGCCAGGTTCACTAGGCAGCGAACCGGGCGAGATGAACGAACTTTCGTTCATTGGTTTGTAATATTATTTTTATTCTCCACTCACTCTCTCTCTCTCTCTCTTTATTCCTTTGATTTTCTAACGAATTCAGGTTCTTCTTTAATATTTTTATTTCACTCCTCATTATTCTTTTTGTTATTATTATTTTATATATTTTTTTTATTTCACTCCTCATTATTCTTTTGTTGTTGTTCTTCTTCTTCTAATTTATTTCCTTATTTGTAAATCATTCACCATCTCATACAACTATACCATCCCCTCTTAGATCTATTTTATCTTTTCTTTTTTCTTTAGTTTATTTAAGTCTTTTCTAGTTGTTTGATTACTTGGTGGGTTTTAGTTTCTAGATTGAATGTTTAAGGTTTAATTTTTCTATGTAAGGAATATTGAAGTTGTTTAGTTTATTTTTATGTAAGCGTATTTCCTTTCTTTTAAGCAATGCAATTTCAATTTTGAGTTCAAGCTTCAAGTTTCAAGTTTCAAGTTTCAATTTTCAATTTTCAAGAGGATTCGTTTTTCTCTGTGTCTAGCAATTGTAGATCAGATCTCTCTAGATCTGGTTGTTAGGGTTGGTTGAGATTCAAATCGATTTTTCAAGGTTTATTTTTGTCACTCAAGATTCAAAGATGCAAGTAAGTAGTCTTCGTCAATAATCTTCTCTCCCCCTCCATTCCCGTTTCTATCTACCCCTCCATATTCTTAACTTAGAATTTATTTTTCAATATTTATTTATTGTTTTCCTTTCCCCCTGAGTCCTTGATTAAAGATGTCTACAGTCGTGCCTCTCTTTGGTTAAGGTTTCCATTTTCCTTTTATTGCTTTGTTATTTACTTTATGCATTTTTTTATTCCTGCATTTTATTTATGCGTATTTTATTTATTTATTAGATGATGAATGGTTAGGTTTGTTTTATTTTTAGTCTCAATTCAATCACATTAGATGTATGTGTTAGGACCGTTCATTTAATTTAATTAATTAGTTAAAAATTTTGAATCATTGCACTCTCATATTACCATTAAGAGGTTAAATTCTAAAATGATATATCTCCCTGAAATCAACCCTTTAGCTACATGATACCGTGCGCTTGCGGTTATTTTTATTTTGCAAACACCTCACAACGGGAAAAGAGCTGGGTATACAAGGTTTCAATTATTGTTTCAAACAACCTATACTTGTTGGTTATAACTAGGGCCTTGTTAGAGCCATTACAGGGTAAAGAATGGATTGGTTCTTAATACAAGTTGTCCACAAGTGCATTTAATATATTCCAAAATAACATCATAGCTGGAAGTTTTGAAGAACATGTACGCATTTTTGGAAAAAATCGATTCAACTGATTTTCGAAATGAAAGGTTTATGCACATGCAATTGGGAAGGCATTACATGTAACAAAAGTGTAAAGGCATGATGCCGTTTCCCACGTGCACAAAATAACACCATGCCTTTTCAAGTTGGCAACAACAAAAGTGAAAATGCATGATGTCGTTTCACAGGTGCATAAAATGACACTATGCCTTTTCAATTTTGTTGGGGTCACTATAACAAAAATGAAAAAGCATGATGCTATTTCGCAGGTGCATAAAGCAACACCTTGCCTTTTCAAGTTGGTAATAATGGAAGTGAAAAGGCATGATATAGTTTCACAAGTGCATAAAATGACACCATGCCTTTTTAATTTTGTTGGGGTCACTAGAACAGAAGTGAAAAGACATGATGCCATTTTGCAGGTGCATAAACAGCACCATGCCTTTTCAAGTTTGGCAACAACAGAAGTGAAAAGGCATGATGCCATTTCATAGGTGCATAAAACAACAACATGCCTTTTTAATTTTGTTGGGGTCACCAAACATAAGCGAAAATGAATGATGTCATTTCGTTGTGTGTATAAAATGGCAGCACCATTTCAATTTGGCAACAATAGAAATGAAATGACATGGTGTCGTTTCATAGCTACATAGAACATCACCATGCCATTTCAATTTGGCAACAAGAAAGGTGAAACGGCATGATGCTGTTCTGTAGGTGCATAGAACGACACCATGCAGTTTTAATTTGGCAACAACAGATGTGAAATGATATGGTGTCATTTTGTAGATGCACAAAATGGTTCCATGTTGTTTCAATTTGGCAACAACAGAAGTGAAATGGCATGGCATCGTTTTGTAGATGCACAAAATGGCATCATGCAGTTTCAATTTGGTAGCAATAGAAGTAAAATGAAATGGTTCCGTTTCGTAGGTGCATAGAACAACACCATGCCATTTCAAGAAATGAAAAGCATGAGAGCCTCTAAGGTATTGGGTTTTTGTTTTGCAACTCTAAGGTACTTGACATTGAGGTCACTTGGTTCTCCTTCTGTTCTTCTTTCTTTGGCCATGCAATGGATCTTTCCAGGATTTAAGGACACAAAAACTCCTCCATTTGCTACTAGTAAGCAAACATCTTTGTTCTTAGTAAGTATACATGTGTCTGTATACCTATGCTAGCATTTCACTTATGTAACTCCAGTCAACACATTTACCACATCTAATGCACATTTTTTTTTATCTTTTTCTTCGTCAATGGCAAGGGATCTTATTAAATATGATTTTATATCCCATACTAATGTTCGTTATCCTTTCACACTTTTATGTAGCAGTTCTCGTAATCAAGTCACACATTCATCTTTAGATATGCATAAGCTATAGAAATATTATGTTGATGAGGATAGTGTCCAAGTTTGGTTGCAAAGTGATTCTCAGGATTCTGTAATGTTCTTTTTAACCTAACAATGTTTAGAATATCTAATAGCTAGATTACTCTATCAAGTGTATATTTTATTGGCACATTTTCTTTGCTCTGTTTGTGATTCCATTTACTTTATCTTACTCTATTTTTATACTTGAAAATAGATTTCCTACTCCATATGAGGGTCATTGCAGTAACATTTTGTGTTACCTTGGTAGCATCAATGGCTACAAGGGAAGGTCCATTGTTGTAGGTGGCCAATATAGGTGAGCTTACTTGTAAGGTAAAAAATACCTAACCATGTGTATAGAAGTCGTGAAAAATTTTATGCATAAGAGCTTCCCACGATGTATTGTAAAGTTTCAAAAAATATGAGATACTAAAGTGTAGCACAAATCATTCATACTATAGAAATCAACATATAACAACCATTGTCAACCAAAATGTAAAAATCAACAGCATATCAACCACATTGCTACTCAAAAGTTGATGGAGATCTTGGGGGGCACCGAAAGCTACAGGTGACAAGAGACTTGCTCCATGTATTGATGCATAACTAACAACTCATCATCTATATGTACAAACCTTTCATCCACATGGTGTTGAAATGCCAACATCTTAGACTATGTGATGTATGAGTCCTCGTTTGCTAGAGGATGTGGCCCTACATCTAGAGGAGGGTTTTAAAGTCCTGGCACTTCTTCTCCACAATGAAAATTATTAAAAGAAATACTAATATCGTTCCCCAGGAGACACTCATCATCATCAACATCAACTCTAGATACTTAGGAGCTTACTATAGGGGAGAACACAATTGTGTGTAGCTGAAGCATATTGCATCCACCAAATAATGATGTAGGGCAGGTTTAGAGGAGTCAAACTATGAACACAATAGGTCACATATGTTTGAAAAGAATGAATGGAATCATGATGACCCTTACATGGAAAGATATTGTGTTGGATGATGTGGCTAATAATGTCAAGGTTTCAACTACTTTTCCTTGATGTTGGTGTCACTAGTATAATTTACCATAATATCCTTATAGGTGGCATCAACATTAATCAAATGCTGAAATTTCTTTCTAGGTTCCAAAAAAATACAAGGCCCTTCACTTGAAACTTCAAGAATGGAAGCTAGGTTATCAATACCTAGTTCAATAGGGATTCCTTTTACATGGGAGGTGGCTTTCAAGTTTTCCCCCAACCCAGTGAAAGTTAGGTTTGCATAGAACATCCTAACTAGGTAAGGATAACACCGAGATTTTCAGTAGAGCATATTCTCCCAACCCTTCCCTTTGAACTTATTAGCTAGACCGCACGAAGGTTTCAATATCTACCTCCCTTCCTTGTATCGAATTGACACCCTTACCTATGTGTGCTGTCAAATAAAAATGGAAATTTAAAAGACTATTTATGCTGGGACTCTAGAGAGAAAGGGCTCCACTCACTATAAAAAGAGGAAAAAAACTGTTTTTGAACTTTCATAAAAAACAAAAGAAGCCGCTTTGGCATGGCTTAAATTGAAAATATTGATTGAAGGCAACAATTTCAAAATTAGAATGTGACATTAAAAAATTATTAGATTTTTTCACCCTTGGCAGCATTTTAGGTTGGTAGTGCAAACATCCATGGTTGGGAATAGTATGATCCATGGTAGAACATTTTGGTCAATTATTCCCAAAAAAATGGCGGAATTTGCCCGGTTAGACAATAGGCGAATTTTTGGTAAGATCGAAACCAAAGTCAACACAATATCAACGAGATTTTGCTGATATATCTTGATAAATTGCCAAAACAAATTGATTTACCACAATATTGACGAAATCTTGATTTCTTGCGATAATTTGGCAATCTCTTGTGACATAATCTTACCAATTTTGCCACAATGATTCAAGCCTCAAAAGGCAACGTGCCAAATGTAATTAAGAGAATTTATATGGACTAATTTCTTGAAAGTTCAAATAATTCAAAATCAATAGGCAATCTTATCAATTATTTCCCAATGATTTAGGCCTCAAAAAGCAATGTGCCAAATGTGGTTAGGGAGGAGAATATGCATGGAAAAATTTATCGAAACAATTTAATTACGAAAGAGATTTTATAGTCGAATCTTCAAGGTCAACCTCTTTCTGATTATGTCTTAATGATTCAACCCTCATAAGGTAATGTGCCAAATGTGCCTAGGGAGGAGAATTTGAATGGAAGAATATATAGTAATAATTCAAATTTGCCAAGTCCTAGCATGTTTATTGGCATCAAATTAGGCTAGACACCAAATTTAGGCCCAAAATGACCTAAAATATCCCCGGGGGGTCGAAATCTGGCCAAAATTTCGACCGAAATATTGTGAGAAAAAGTATTTTAGGTAAAACTTACCTAGTTACCAACTTACCTTTTTCCATCAGTAATTCCTGGGAAAACATTCTATGCATAACGGTGCATTTAGATGCTAAATAATAGGCTGAAAAAATAAAAAAATTATAAGCTCATTTTGAACTTTTTAAATTTGAAACTATGCTTTAAATGTCAGCCTATTATTTCGCATGTATGTATACTTTTTTTTTTTTTTTTTTTGGGTATAACGTATGTATATCCCTTGGCCTTGCCTAGCTAACGCGCCTTTACCTATTTATACCCAGCTTGTATCGAATTCCTCCCATCACTCCTCTGTACTCCATTGCTCTCTCGGTCTCTCCTCCTCACTTCGCTTGCTCTCTCCATCTTCCCTTGCCCCTCTCTCTCTCTGTCTCTCTCTCTTTCTGTCTGTGTAGCTAAACTTACTTTCAGTGAAAAACAACCCACCGGTGAGGGTGTTGTGCGTTCTTACTCGATCTGAGTGAATATCAGTTTGAGAAGTCAGCAAGAACATAGTCACAGAACACCAGAAGTCAGCAATACCAGCAGCTAGCTTAACAGATCCGATCGATCCCCAAAACTATGTGCTTGAGATAGAAAACCCTAAAGAGGAACAGCAGGAAGGAAAAGCAGAGACGAATGGAGGGTGCTACTCTTGCAATCCAGGAGAATGTTGACCTCAACAACGACAACGATGAGAATGATAAAGATTTCATTCTTATCCAGGATTTCTTCTGGTAATGCTACTTCCTATCACAGGGTTCTTCGTCTCTTTTCCTGCCCTTAATCTTTGTTACTTCAAAGATCATGGGCTAAGAAATTTCCATTATTTCAGATGTTAACTTTTTGCATATAGAAACAAGAAGCCCCTTTATTTTTTTATTCCTGAAATTCCTTATGCTGAAATTTATGATTATGTTGGGTTTCGTAGGAAACATCTCTTCCCCCAAATCACCGAGAAGGGGCAAGCTCTCCCATGTTGGTTCTTGGTAAAGAGTCCCCTTATTGGAGTGGGTAGTCTCGGCAACTATTATGGTAAGTACTTGGCATTCTTGTACGAAAAGGCTTCAGTATTATATATATATATATATTTCCCCCGCCTCCCCTAATTGTCATTAGAAATTATTAACAAAATATTAAATAATAAAAGTCCAGTAAATGAACTCAGAAAAGATGGAGACCCTTAAACCATTTAGTTTTCCCCTATTACCCCTATGTATTAATTCCAAAAATATTTTATTAATAATAGATTATATCTCAAATAGTAAATAACCATATATCAATAAATGAGAATGACTGAATAGTAAATTCGGCATTGAGAATGACATCCTTAAACCATAATTCATTGAACTGAATTGGCCTCTGCGTCTTCGAAATAAATGAGAGTGACTGAATACTAAATTCAGCATTGAGAATGACATCCTTAAACCATAAATCATTGAACTGAATTGGGCTCTGCCTCTTTGAAATAAGAAGAAATTATAAATACTGGTAACACGAGTACCCATTGCAACCAATGAAGCAATATTTGAGATTCAAGTGCCTCTGCCTCTCCCCATCAAAAACATAATATTTGAGATTCAGGTGCTTTATATATCCCCAATTAATTACAAAGAAACCCCAATAATAGAACATATATAAAGCACCTGAATTATGGATAAAAAAAACCTAAAATAATACATAACATATCCCCATACTGGTAACACGAGTACCCATTGCAACCAAAGAAAACCCGAATAATACAACATATATCCCCATATTGGTAACACGAGTCTCCCCATAAGTACAATTAATTACAAAAAAAAAACCTCAAATAATACATTATATTTAAAGCACCTTAATTATAATCCATAATCTAAAATTTCAACCACCTGAAATCAAAGCTACAAAAATAAATCAATGAATACAAATGGGTGAATACGAAAATCTGAGAATACAAATGGGTGAGCCCCAATAATACAATATATTTAAATATTTAAAGCAAACAAATGACTTGATACAAATTAGATACTCAGAGGTATTTGATGCCATTTACCACCTAAGCAATGGAGTATGATATACAAATAAGAACAAATAATAAATAAAGTCATTTAATTTATTGTCAAAAATCAACCCAGCTGAATACGAAAATCAATGAATACAAATGGGTGAGCCCCAATCATGCAATATATTTAAAACAAAAATGAGTTACAAAAATCAGCGATGGCCTCTTCGATTTTGGGTGAATACCAAAATCTGAGAATACTAATGAGTGAGCCTCAATAATACAATATATTGAAAATAAGAAACGGCCATTGATGGCCTCTTCGATTTCAGCTTATAATAAATCCCAAAAAGTGAAAATAAGTAAGGCCATTGATGGCCTCTTTGATTTCAGCTACAACAGTTCAAAAGGTATGTTAAAACTCTTGCCATTCTAAGAAATTGTTTTCAGCTGATTCATCTACACCACTTTTAAAGGTTTGTTAAAATTCACTTTATTATCATTATCTATAGATTTCATTATGCATATGGTTGAGGCATTGTCAATAGAAAATATGTTGATTGAAAATTGTTTGTTATTTTATTGTTAGTTTGCATGTTGTGAACAGCAATTAAATGTATGAAAATTTAAATGGAATTAAACTTGTGGATCTTTTATGGTTGTTTATGTTATTCTGCTGTTCTCAAAAACCAGCTTGATTAGAATTAGAATTAGAATTAGTGGTAGAATTGGAATACTAAATTCTACCGCCTCCCCCTTCTCTCAACTAAGCATCATATAAGGCACTTCAATCTAGGTATCAGCACCGCCTCCCCCTTCTCTCTTTCCACTTTTATTCCTATTTGATTTGATTCCCCAACCCGCATTCTATTCTTTCTTGTACCTGAATCAAATTTCAACCACAATACACCCCACACTGCCCCCTATTTTGAACTCAAAATCCATTGAAATATTGACCAGCCAAAACGTAGATCCATTGAACCTCAATTTGAAACCATGATTCCAAACCATCAAATCAACATTTTCCATAACTTGATCATAACCATCCAAACTTCAATACAACTAAAACACTAAAACCTAATCAACCCAATACATAAAACAAATCATAGTAAACCCTAGACTATATCTGAATAATGCAATGAAACCCAATAGAATAAAGTACAAAAACACGTGTGAGGAAGTGAGGAAGACACACCATCTCGATGAGTTAATTTGATTTAAAGTCACTCTGAACTAGAGTCAGAAAATAGACGGACTAGAAATGGATAGAATATGGACCTGGACAGGGAGAGAGGTTGATAACCATAAAAATAATGGTAAGCTGAACAGAAACAAAACATAGAATTCAAGTTGAAATTTCAAGTCTTTCAGAACTATTGAAGAATGAAAAATGGTTGATGGATAGTTATGCAGAAGTTGTAAAAACAGTAAATATCAAAATCAATAGAAACTAACATTCATTCACACTATCAAAGTTGAAATAGACTATCATACTTGAGAGCAAAATGATGACTTATAACAGAAGATGTGATCATTAAGAACTCAGAAAATACGCTTCAACAAGGGTGGGGAAACTTATAGAGCAGGGAAGTTGGATAACGATGGAAGTAAACAACAGTAACGACAAGACAACAAAAAAAGGGGGGAGGGGGTTGGGGGAAGAAAGAAACAATGAAAAGGCAAGAAATCGCCATTCCGACCCTTGGAAACCAGTAGGAAACCCTGAAAAGTCCACTCAAGGGTACAATGAACCACAACACCAGAAATGGAAAGTATTGAGGAGCAGAGCGGAGGGAGAAGAGGATTGCTATTACTAATTCAGCTAACATTTCTATTTGAGTAGAAAACTCCCTCACCAGATCCTGTCGGAACAACAACCATGTTGTGAAAAGCAGTAGATCCCCAATTAAGAAAAGCAAATCTCTCCTTCCTCCGGAATTCAAGATCCATAATTGCATTCATTGGATTTTCTGATCCTCACATTACAAATCAAATACAACCTCTATAATATAACCTAGAAAGAAGATATGGTGAATCATTTAAACATCAAAAGAAAATAATCACTGAATCATAGAAGAGGAAACTTAATTATATTACCTCTAACCAAATCTTTAACCAAAACAAAACAAGGATCTCAACTATTATTACAGATTTAAGTGAACCTTCAGATAAAGCAAAAATTAGACTAACCTCTAATATTTAGATACATTTATATTTCTGAGTAGAAAACTCCCTCACCAGATCTTGTAGGAACAACAACCATGTTGTGAAAAGCAGTAGATCCCCAATTAAGAAAAGCAAATCTCTCCTAGAAAAGCAAATCTATCATTTCTCTGGAATTCAAGATCCATAATTGCATTCACTGGATTTTCTGATCCTCACATTACAAATCAAATACAACCTCTATAATATAACCTAGAAAGAAGATATGGTGAATCATTTAAGCATGAAAAGAAAATAATCGCTGAACCATAGAAGAGGAAACTTAATTATATTACCTCTAACCAAATCTTTAACCAAAACAAAACAAGGATCTCAACTATTATTACAAATTTAAGTGAACCTCCAGATAAAACAAAAATTAGACTAACCTCTAATATTTAGATAGATAACCAAGAAGCTGAAAAAGCATAATTACATAAGCATCCCTACACACACTTCACATTTTAAAAGAAAACCAGAAACTAAGTTAAGGAGATAACAAAAACCAATTTGGGATCACAATCGCTAGATGGATGAAGCCGAACAAGAGAAAAGTGAAAAATTTTTACGAAGGAACTATCTAATTGAAACCTAAATGACAAAATACATAGCTAGAAGACAACAAAATCAGATTACAGTGGTGGAAAAATAAACAATAATGGCTTACCCATCCTCAATAAGGACATTGTGATGGAATCTTTGGGTGGGAGACACCAAGCTGAAGTTGTAGGGGTCATGGAGATGAAAAGGCTGAGTTTGCATATTGGCGAGATCATGTTGAAAGAATCTCCTTTTAGTACGAGATGAAGCGAAAGCAGGTGAGGAGATTGCCTTGAATTGCCATTAACAAACAATCAAGAGATGGACGCCGAACCTAGAAACAGTTGCCATAGTACTTGAAAATGCAAGGGATTAATTTCTTCTAATCCCACTACCAAGTAAATTGCCTAGGAAATCTAGATGGTTGGTGAACTGCTTAAAAGCACAGGGAAGATGAACGCAATGAAGATATATACAGGCAAGGATGAAACTACTTGGAAATCCTTTCCAACCACCCTATCAAGGTACAACAGGCAATAAGAAAATTAGAAGCAACAACATAGGAACAGATTTTGACAGTTTCGACTCCAAAACTTGTATAACTGGTCCTGTATATTGAAATAATCTATGTTCTCCAATCTGCATAAACCTCTCATAACTCAGAATTGAAAGGTTGACTTTAAAACCCTGAAACCCTTGTAACTCAAACGGCTGTTGCCAAACTCAAATGTCACACAGTCCTGTCTTTTCCATACAAAATAAATAAAGGAACTGAATCAAGCATAATGGTTGTAAATGGAGAAACCAAGCATATTTACAGCAAAAGGTTTCCGATTTAATCCGAAGAAAAACAAACATTCCACTTTTCAAGGTTACAGCACAAACAAGAAACATATAACCATCCATAAGAAACTCCCAATTGATTAAACAGGATAACTCCTGGAGGGCAAGTATTGCAAAAAAATGAACTACAAAAAGTACCATCCTTAGCATAAAGCACAAAGAAGGAATATATAACCATCAATCAGGAGTCCCCAAGTGATGAAATAGAATAACACCTGGAGGGCAAGCTTAGGAAAAAGACGAACTACAAAAGCTACAAAAGTACCAAGCAAAAATTGCAAAGAACCAATTATTACTACATAGTTCAGGTTATACAAATATTGAAATGATTGTTTAGATCAGTGTGCTACCTTAAAGGATTTTGGCCTTATAAATCACAAAATTACATCTTAGAAATTAACATAGGGCAAAACAGTCATATGGACAAACTAAATGCAACACTTATGAAGAATGTAAAGCTTGCACATAGCAAAACAAAAGCCGCCCATTGAATCTCAGTTAACCTGAAAGAAAAATTAATATGAACCATTGGTCACTAAATTCAATTTTTTCATTCAACATTTAGATGATGGATTCCATTTTTTCAGTTACCTTCCTTGTATTGAAATAAGATCCTTTCGCAGCTCAGATCCTATGAGACTCCCAACAACTTCTTTATATCTTTCTGCAAAACATTTATAAGAATGAAAGGTCAATACATCTGTCAGATCATGTCTTAGGCACTACCTATAAAAAAAAAACAAGTTGGTTAAACCATTCAAATCAGAACTAAAATTGTAACGAAACAAGTAGCTCAAAGTTTACCTCAATGCTAAGAGGGTCAGGACGAGAATGAATCCGGGAATCCAGGACATACTCTCTTAAAGACCCTCGGCTCTCCTCTGGGAGGGGTTTTTAAAAGAGAAAGAGGTGAGTTGAGTGTAGCCTCCCGGTTGGGCGATTTTCCGGAGTCGGAGGAAGATTTCTCATCTGATGCCCCTGAACAAGGTGATGAAGTCGATGTGAGATCAGCAGCAAAAGAAAGAAGAGGTGCTACTCTCCCCGCCCCCGAATAAGCCTTAAAAAAAAAGAACTCCCCGGACACAAACAAAATATAGAAGAAGAGGTAGGGCTTTCAAATTCGTTTCACATCGATCTGATGTGATGATGAACGATCTGAAACGAAAACACAAGGATCTGCTAGATATGATGTTTCGTTGACTTCATTAGGATCGACACAGACTTCTTCTATTCCACACTTGAACGCTGGCAGAAAACCTCTTCTCTTCACTTTCCCATTCAAAACTTAGATTCTCCGGTAATAAACCACCGGATCCTACGTCCTTCTTCACCTACTGCATCCACAGATGCCCCCAAAACCAGATTCGACAAAAACGACGGACGTCATCTGCTGTGCCTCTCGCCACCATCGCTAGGGTTCACATAAAAACCAATCCGGTGAAACTGCATCTCTTCTTCTTCTTCTTCTCTTCAACACACTTCCAATCCGGCGAAGACGACGGTTCCTTTTTCCAAGTAAATAACCCTTGAACCACCTGGCCGCTTTCCCCATTTCTCAGTCGCTGAAAATTACTAGCTAACCTTTACAGAATTACAACGAAACTGCAAAACGAGCTGTGGAATCATAATAATGAAGAGTGAACGGAAATACCTAGAAATTTCTAGCAAAATATCTGCTAAAAAAAAATAAATACTTTGAGATGACGGAGATTTAGAGAAGTTGATAGCATAGACTAGAAGAAGAAACATTGGGTGGCAAAGTCATAATCAAATTAAATAAAGGACAAAAACACGTGTGAGGAAGTGAGGAGTAGACACACCATCTCGATGAGTTATTTTGATTTAAAGTCACTATGTATGGACCCACTCAAAGCATCGATGTCATATCTCGTGGATATATATTCTACTAAAAAATTACATATATCATCTTCTTATCTTATAAATTTTAATACAAAATTTAGGGTTCTACGACTTATCCTAAGACTAATATCCAAAAAAAATTGTTGGTTTTATTTTAGTTAGATTAGATTCTCAAGCCTTTCTTTTACATGTGTTGGAAATGTTCATACTTTTTTACTACATAAGTACCAGTAAAAAACAAAACATTTAAAAGTACTAAGAAATTTTAACTGTGTAGCCAAAATGACGAAAAAGAATTCCATCAACGAGATAGCAGCTTATGAAGAAGACGTAGAAATACAACTTCTGCTACAACAAAAAGAGATCAAAGCATACCAAAACAACAAAGGATCGGGTAGAATACTCAAACTGGTATTCATGGATTCAAAGGTCAGTACAAACCACAAATTAAAAAAAAAATCAACCCACATTGTTTAATAAAAATAAACCCTATAAAAATATTTACAATCTTACAACTTATTGGTCACGCAGGGGACAACAATACAAGGCATAATGTTCAATGAAACAATAGACAGATTCGGAGATATGCTGAAAGAGAATGAGACATACATCGTCAAAAACCCCTTGATCAAGAAAGTTAACCCCAACTTCAACAACATTCATCAAGAGTTGGAATTTGCATTCAACAGAGCCTCCAAAATAGAAGAATCCATGGAGCAACTCAAGCGTAATATATTCCAGCACAATTTCACAGCACTTGATTCAATAGAAATTGAGTATGAGAAACAGAACTTTACAATTGGTAAGCAGTCATAACAATATACCCTAAATTAATTTATACTTTTACTTAAATATATTATTATACTAATTAACATTGTATCAAATTCATACAGATGTGATTGGAATCATAAAAAAAAGTCAGAGGATAATCCAGTTGGATGAACGGAAATTAAAAATAGACATCCACATATGCAGCAAAGAGTAAGTTTACAACATTATAAATTTACTTTTATAAAACTATAGACAAATACTATTAAAATGATTATTTCCTATAATTGCCAATAGGTTGGACGAGATGACAGTAACATTGTGGGGGAACCACACAACATTGGAAGGAGAAGAACAATATCAAACAATGTCTCACAAAACAGTTATAGCATTAATGTCAGTGAGAATATCATCATATCAAGGTAATAACATTACTTTTCAATATAGTACAAACAAATCAAGTAGTATGTTCACATTTAGTAACAAAATACAATCCAACAGAAAACTATCACTGTCAACAACGGGAGCAACAACAATTCAAATCAACCTAGAAATACCGGAGACCGAAGAATTACTGCACTGGTAATGATAGTAACTCAACTATTATCACAACATTACATATTATTGTAAAACATATTGAACTAAATTCATTTTTCTGTTATGATAGGTCTACAACTTGAGCTGGAATGGACAAAACGGACCCATTTACTTCATTGTACTTTAAGTACAAAGATGCTGAACGAATAACTTTAAAAGAATTTGTGAAAAATGAGCAACATTCATTCAAGGTACATGACCTACAACTTTGCAGTTTTATACTGTAATGAAATTATAAAAAAAAATGATAATCTCATAAAATAATTGATAATTTCTTATTTTTTTAGAAAAAACACTACTTCATCCGTGGAATAGTATTGGGAGTCGATATAGATGAACCATGGTACAATGCATGCAACAAGTGCAACAAAAAGATCCAATTCGAAAAAGAAAAAGGGACATGTCCCAAATGTGGAGACAACATAACGTACTACAAGAGGTAATATTATCATACCAAATATAAATAAAATAATCAATTTCATAAATATATATGCATACCTAACATAATTGTTTTTACTACTACTAGATACATGCTGAAGTTCAAAGTGTCAAATGGAAATGAAAAATTCAACATCACCATTTTCAACAAAGCAGAAATGCTATTGAAATGTGCTGTGGCTGATTACAGTGACAAATTAACATAGGTGAAAAAACATAAAATAATTTCATAATTATTTCTTTATTCTATTCAATTATTCAAAAAAACTCACATAATAAAAATAATTTGTTGCAGAACAAACAATTCCTACGTAAATACATCTCAAAGATTTGCAACTTCTATTTCAAGATAGACAACTCAAATGAACAAGGCAGATCAAGAAGAAGTATTGTTGCAGAAATACTCAAAGAAGGAAACCGCGTTGACAATGAATCGATAACTGATGTAACGGACGAGAGCCAAAGGGGGAAGAGGATTAAAATTGAAGATTCATAAACATATTATTCACTTCTGCAAACTACTATTTACATTTTGCAATACAATTCCAAATTGTATCTTTACATAACTTGAAATTTGTTTAATTAATACTTAATTAGTATCATAATTGCAATTTAAAATTATATTATATACTTGAAAATACAATATAATCTAACTCTCTCTCTCTCTCTCTCTCTCTCTCTCTCTTTTGTATTATATTTATAATATAATGATGATGGTTGTGTGGGTTACTAGGTAGGGATCATCCCTAGCCATTGCTTGTTTCCAGTTTACAAATATCGTGAAAACTAGAATGTATTCATAGAATTAGGTATAATAATCCATCATATTTACAAATATGTGGATTGTTTGAGTACAAATTCCATCATACCAAAATTAATCTTCGACCCACGGTGAGGGGGTCCAAAGAATTAGGTATAATAATCCATCATATATACCTAATGCAAAATATTTTCCTAAGTAAATAATCCATTACTTACGTACATCCACAAATTTTCAATAAATAATTGTATATCATAATCTTTTCCCATAGTAAACAACTATGCAACGAACAAATAAGCGTTCGAGACACGAAAGGAAAAAGTACAATGAATTTAGAAGGCAAGAAGACAAGAAGTCCAGAAATCAGGGAATTAGTTGCATATAGTAACACAATATGACAACAGTTCAAGCTCCTCAAATCAAATTCAGAATGACACAGAAATTACAGAAGGTAAGATATATCATGATGTTTTGTACCAAATAAATCTCACAAATAAACTATATATCTATCATACTTAACTAATGTACTATGTCAATACAACAGAATTGGAACTACAATGCTCCAACATACACATACTACAACAAGTTCCACCATGCATACACTGTGGAGCAAAGAAATTCCAATACGAAGCTCCTTCATTATGCTACTCAAATGGAAATGTTGTACTAGCACCAACAATAATTCCAACTGACCTATATGAGCTTTTCACCACTGACAACACAGGGTCAAGATTTCAGAAGATATATAAGGGCATATAATAGTATCTTTTCATTTACTTCTTTTGGAGTACATGTTGATAAAGAACTAGTGAATGCCAAAGGAGGAGTTTACACATTTAGAGCTCAAGGACAAATCTATCATGAACTGCCTCCAATAATTCAAGAAAGACAAAGCCCTTGCTATTTGCAATTGTATATCTTCGACACAGATAATGAGTTGGAAAACAGAATGAAGATACTTCAAGATATGAAATTGAAAGAGCCAATAGTGTTGAAAATAATGCAAATACTTTCAAATAATCCATATGCAAGATTCTTCAGAAGCTTGAAAAATGCTGGTCCTCTAAAGTCTCGTGAAATAGTAATCAAGAGTGACATCAATTTAGACCAAAGAGTCTATAACAAGCCTACAGTTGATCAAGTAGCAGGCATATGGATTGAAGGAAATAATCCAAACATCAAAGAAAGATGTGACATAGTTATCCAAGGAAATTCAGGAAAAAAACACTCAGTGAAACATTACTACGGATGCTATGATGCGTTGCAATATCCATTGTTATACCCAAATGGAGAAGTTGGCTGGCATCGGAACATTAAAAAAGAGAGGGCCCCAACAACAATTCCAATTGGAATTACTTCAGAGGAAGATGCCCTTTTTCAAGCTGATGGACAACATGATGAAGGTAACATATTTTAAATAAAAAATACAACCAAAAAATTTATATTCGACTAAAAAAATATTCATAATTTTTCTTATATCTGTAGGTTTCGATGAAAGGAAAAAAAAATATATCTCCTAGATCATATTATTGCTACAAGTTACAAATCAGAGCTGATGATAATTCAATCCTACTACACTCTGGAAGATTGCTACATCAATTCGTTGTGGACATGTACATCAAAATTGAGGCAACAAGATTGGATTTTTTCCGCTGCAGACAATCAAACATCCGAGCTGAATTGTATCAAGGAATTGTTGATAGTATATCAACTGGAGAAACAAGGGGAAATCAGGTTGGAAAAAAATGGTCCTACCTGCTTCATTTATTGGAGGACCAAGAGACATGCGTAGAAGATATCTTGATGCATTAGCTTTGGTCCAAAAATATGGTAAACCAGATCTCTTCATCACTATGACCTGTAATCCTAACTGGATTGAGATTCAAGAAGAATTACAAGAAGGACAACTTGCACAAGATAGGCCAAATCTTACTACAAGGATTTTTAAAGCAAAGCTTCACGACCTTAAAGAGCAGTTGTTTAAGAAATCAATACTTGGCAAAGTTTGTGCACACGTACATGTGATTGAATTCCAAAAAAGGGGATTACCACATGCACACATGTTAGTTATTTTTCAAAAAGAACAAAAAATCACAAATCCGGATACTTTTGACAAGTATGTTTCTGTTGAAATTCCAAATGAAGAAAAACAACAACAATTATATGAGAAGGTTGTGAAGCATATGATGCATGGACCTTGCGGAGATCTGAATAGACATAATGCTTGCATGAGGAACATGGTTTGTAAGAATCGTTACCCAAGATCTTATAATGAAAAAACAATGCAAGGACAAGATTCATACCCAATTTACAGAAGAAGGAATAATGGAAGAAAAGTCATGATAAGAAAACATCTGTTGGATGATAGATGGGTTGTACCTTATAACCCATATCTCTTGACAAGGTATGATTGCCATATAAATGTAGAGATATGCTCTGGGTTGAAAGCAGTAAAGTATCTCTATAAGTATGTATATAAGGGGCATGACCGGGTTGCAATTTCCTTAGCATACAACACTTAAGATTATTTCATGGATGAAATAAAGCAATATAGGGATGCAAGATGGGTATCAGCACAAGAAGCAATGTGGAGAATCTTTGAATACAATTTAAATGAGATGTTCCCCTATGTGATAAACCTTCAATTGCATCTACCAAACAAACAACTTGTTTGGTACTGGAAGAATAGAGATCTCATTAATGTGATTCAATCTAATAATACAACAAGAACAATGTTGACTGAATTCTTTAGAATGAACACAATATGTGAAGATGCGAAGAATTATTTATACAAAGAATTCCCAGAGAATTTTGTGTGGAATAATCAAGCAAAATGCTGGACAAGAAGAAAAATTAAGGAGGCAATTGGATGAATCAACTTGGCTAACCCAATTGAGGGAGAGCGATTCTATTTGACAATGCTACTCAATAACATCAGAGGAGCAACATCATTTGAAAATCTTATGTGTGTAAATGGAGAACAATGCAACACTTTCCAAGAAGCTGCAAGAAGAATAGGACTACTGAAAAGCGACAATGCAATTTCTGAGTGCTTAAGAGATGGGGCATTATTCAACATGCCAATAATGGTCTGAAAACTTTTTGCAACAATATTGGTTTATTATGAACCGGCAGATGTTCGAAAACTATGGGAAGAACATTTTGAAGCCTTATCTAAAGACTTTAATACATCAACTGCATGCATAAGAGACAAAACTAATGAAACCTTGAAAAATGTTCATCACTTCTTACAATCAATGGGCCACAATATAGACCAATATGACCTCCCAAAGCTTCATGGACAAATTAATGAAACGATTGCAAATCGTTATAAGGAAATTCAAGATGAATATGCAATCCAAATTCCAACTGAAGATTATGAAGCACCAACTAGAATGAATGGTGAACAAAAAAGGACCTACAACATCATTCTAGAAGCTGTTAAAGCCAATACTGGTGGGACATTCTTTATTGATGGACCGGGAGGAACTGGAAAAACATTTCTATACAAGGCAATACTAGCAAAAATAAGAGCAGATAATGGAATTGCTATTGCAACAACAACATCTGGAGTTGCAGCTTCAATATTACCAGGAGGAAGAACAACACATTCAAGATTCAAAATTCCAATTAATATTGAAGATTCAAGTATCTGCAATTTCTCCAAGCAAAGTGTGACAGCAGAATTGATTTGAAGAGCAAAGTTGATTGTATGGAATGAAGCACCAATGGCCAAAAGACAAGCAATTGAGGCAGTTGACAAAACATTCCAAGATATAATAGGTAATACATCAGCATTCGGAGGAAAAGTTGTCGTCTTTGGGGGAGACTTCAGACAAGTATTACTTGTTGTACCTCGTGGAACCAGAGCCCAAATAGTGGAATCCAGTTTGGTCAGATCATACTTATGGCCAACCATGCAAAAGTTACAGCTAACAACAAATATGAGGGCCATAAATGATTTCAGATTCAGTGAATACTTATTGAGGGTGGGAAATGGAGAAGAACCCACAAAAGAGGATGATATGATCAAAATACCACAGGAAATGTTGATCAAAATGGAAGATGATAAAGCAGGAAAAGAAGAATTAATAAAGGAAATTTTCCCTTGAACAACAACAACAACTCTATTCAGCAAAGGAGATCATAGAAAGAGCAATTTTAGCAACTAAAAATGAAACAATTGACAATATAAATGAGATAATGATTGATAGATTCCTAGGTGAACGTCTGACATACTATAGCTATGATTCAGCAACAGATGATGCAGACACACAATACCCTGATGAATTTCTCAATTCATTGGCACCAAATGGATTGCCACCTCATCGTTTGATATTGAAAAAAAATTGCCCTGTCATGCTCTTAAGAAACTTAAATCTTGCACAAGGAGAATGCAATGGAACAAGATTGGTTTGTCGACAACTTCAAAAGAATGTCATCCTAGCCAAAATTGCAGTTGGTCAGTTCTAGGGAAATTTGGTTCCAATTCCAAGAATACCATTATGCCCAACAAAAAATGAAGGATATCACTTTCGTCTAAAAAGAGAGCAGTTCCCAATTCGACTCAGCTTTGCAATGACGATTAACAAGTCACAAGGCCAAACAATACCAAAGGTCGGTATCTATCTCCCTGAACCGATATTCTCACATGGACAGCTATACGTTGCATTATCAAGAGGAATCTCGATGTCAACAACAAAAGTATGCATCAAAAAGCAAAACAAAGCATCCAAGTTAGAAGATTACACAAAGAATGTGGTCTACAAAGAAGTTCTTATTGAAAGGTAATAAAACACTGCATTTTACATACATTACTATAAACATAACTACATATTACTCATCACATTCATCAAAAAATTGTTTATAGGATTACTGAGCAATCAACATCGACTCAGTGAAAATAAGCAACAAAATACTCCACAAAAGGTAAAAAACTCTCTAGGAATTTTTCATCAAATTCTCTGAATGTTTTTATTGTTCTTGCATGGTTTTATACTTTATTCATTCATCAATTTTCGGCTCTTTTGCTGCCATTGGTGTTTTACTGGGGAACAAGTATACTCCTAACATAAATTTTTAACCCATGGATATGTCAAACCTTCTTAAACCTCAATTGAACGGGTAATCCAACACAAGGAATCTGCCATTCTAACACTAAATCGATGTGAATAGACCACACGTGCATTTGCACATGCGTCCTTACTAGTTATATATATATATATATATATATATATATATATATACAAAAGACAATTGTAGCCGACTTAATGGAAATTGTGCCTCCTCGTAGCTTCTGAAGTTTGATTCGCATTTACATCAAGCGAAATGTCCAAAATTTCGGTTAAGATTTCAATCTTGGCCATTGAATCTCAATGGTCGAGACCGAGATTTGGATCCAATGGTTAAGATGTATTGGTTGACGGTCATGCTGAAGTAGGGTCCATTTGTAGCTGCATAGTGTGTGTTATCAACTTATCATCAAATGAATCTCTGACCTCTAATACACATTTTGCTTTAGTGTTGCGCAATTAATGTGTAGCAATGAGTTGCGAACACTCAGGATTTCACCAGCACACCTTATTAAATTATGGCTGTTGATTAACATTATGTGCTCTTTTTTGTTTTTAAATGAAGTAAAACCGTTGGACCAAACGGTGCAACGGTTCAAACTGAACCCTTGTTTCACCCGACCAGACCGAACCCAAGCACAAAATTGTTTGCAGATTTCAAAATTGTTCAAAAGAGGGAAAGAGAGAGAGAGTTGTGTGAAAACAAAGAGAGAGAGAGAGAGAGAGAGAGCTGCGTGAAAGAGAAGGAACTACACCTTTCTGAACTTTGTCTTCTTCATTCTCAAACCTTAAAAGTTCCAAAAGAGAGAGAGAGAGAGAGAGAGTTTGGCTTCAACCTTTGGCTTCGACGGAAGTGAATGAAGGAACCATTTTGCTTGAGCGTACGCAGAGAGATGGGTTCCAAACCTTGATGCTATCTTATTTAATTTTTTTGGGTTTTGGTCTCCCAATGAGTATCTTAATCTTTGTAATGGAGAAATCTGAGAACAAAATGGCATAGGGCCTAGCTCATGTTCCATTGGTCTGGGTCTTCAAAGTAAATAAAACATGGTTGAGGAGAACAAGGAGCCAACTGCATTGTTGTATAGCTCTAGAATCTGTTATTCACACATAGTTTCAGCACGGGGATTGGCTCAAGTAGACACTTATATCTCAAATATTATTCAATTGCATATGAATGGTTGTGTTTGTTTTGTCAGACTGTAACTTTGTGTTTATTTTATAAACAAATTGAAAATGAGTTTTCCTTTGATAAAAGACTGAAGATTGGAGCTGCTTTCTTTGAAACAATCTTGACTTGGTCCAAATGTATGCTACTCTCCTCTTCAGCTTTTTGTTCCCTAACTTCAGACAGGAAGGGGTGCTGCTGCTGCCGGGGGTGGAGGGTTTTTTTTTTTTTGTGTGGGGGTGGTTGTTGGGGGGTGGGGGTGGGTGGTGAGGGGAAGAGGAGGTGGGGCAGCAGTTCGGAGGAAAATTAGTTTTGGGAATTTTAAGTTGAAGATGATGGAAAAAGCTGTAATTTAATTTTAGAAATGTTTTTTTTAGAAGAACGTAATTCTGTTTTACCTAAGAAAAAACTAACAGCAAGTTAACACCATTAGTCAGAGGGGGTTTGTTGATAATTTGTCCAAGTGTTAAGCATGCTTGGAGTCCATTTTTTAATTTTTTATTTTCTCTTAGCTTCTTTTTCTTTGTGTGTGTATGTTGGATAGGTTTAGCATGTGAAGACATTCTTGGGTTTTCACTTTCTTTTTAATCCAAGTTTTTCATCACTTTATTTATATTTTTTATCGTCATAACTTTTGGTAATATGTTTGCATATTTAAATTGTTATGAACTCAAATTTATATTTTACAGATGTTGTTTTCTTCTTTAATGTTTGTATGGCTTTCAAAAGAGTGGTTAAGTGGGTAAGAAGTGTCGTCTGTATGAAGTAAGGCGGCTTTTAAGTGTCTACTTCATAGATTTAATTTTTAAAGGGGGATCTTAGTGTCTACTTCATAGATGTAATTTTTTTCTTCTTCTTTTGTTGTTACACAATTAATTAGTTGTTTTTTTGAGCCAGTGACACTTTGAGGCACCTCAATAATTGCCAGCAGGCATGTTTAGTTACTAGATTACTAGTTGAAGTGATTCTCCTTCTATGTATTCAGCGTTAAACCCAGGGTAGGAAATATCGCCAAATTTCGGCGATATCGCTACCTAGCGAAACAAAACCCCCCAGAATTTATCACCAAATTTCTCGCAAAATTCCGCGATATAAAGGTTTAGTTGCCAAATTTCGACGATTTATCCTCATAACTTTTCTCTGATTTTCTCTCTCCTCCCATAAACCTCTCAAGAGCTTATCTCTCCTAGTTCTTGGTGTTTTGGCCATATTTTCGTCCGATCTTGACATAAAACCTTAGTTCTCACTTTATTCTTGATGGGTATAGCATCATTCGCAACGATCAAACGAGATTTCACACAAATTTGGGTGTTTTGTGTAGTTTTTCATTTGAGAGGTAAACTTTTTTTTTTTAAAAAAATGCATGCCATAATGTTGTTGGATGGGTTTGAAATTAATATATGTTGAATACAGTAGCCTGATCTTACTAACTTACGGAGTCGGAATTTTTTCGCTAAGTAATTTATTTATTTATTTTCGAGGCGTAAAAAATTGTATTTTTCTACATTTTAAATTCTTGCTTTTTGCATGATATATGTGTTGTATCGTGATTGAAAAAACATATGTGAATCTCCATGGGCAGATCTATAGACTCACGGAGTCGGAATATTTTTGGACCCAATAAATAATTATTTGATTTTTTGAAATTTATTAAAATATTAATATAAAATATAAATAATTTTGAAAAAAGAGAAATAAATTTTTAGGAACAAATAAGGAAAATGATTTTGAAAATTAGAGAAAATTATGGAATACCTATATAATTATTTTTAAGTGTTGCTCGTGTGGTTTCATTGTTGGTTTTGATATGGTAGCCTTTTCTTTTGTTGAAAAAAATATTAAATATTGTTTAAAATATTATATTGGTATTGCTTAATTGTTTAATTGTTTATGCAATAATTTTTGTTGCAACAATATCATGTCTAGTAATGGGAGAGGGGTAGGTTCACAAGGCCTGGGGACAGGGACAACCACAGGGAGTGGGGCCGCGAGGGGGAGGGTTGATCTTGCATGGCAGTATTGTGTTGTTATTGATGACAACAAAAGTAAAACAAAATGCAACTTCTGTAGTGAGGAGTTGAACTCAGGTGGCATAAGCAGGTTTAAGGCTCACATCACTAATAGTTCAAAGGACGTGGCCACCTGCACTGAGGCGTATGCTGATATTGTGAAGGCAGTTAGAGAGATGGAGAAAGAAAAAGGGAAGAAGAAACAGGAGAAGAGGAGGGTAAATGATGCATTGGATGAGGTGGTCCGGACACCATCATCTCACATAGTTGATTCAGATTTTGATCGGGATGTTGATCCCGTTGATATCAGAGAGCAGGAAGAGAGGGATGTTAAACGGGCGATGGCTGAGAGTAAGGGAGATGCAAAACTAGGAGGAGAGGGCTAAAGCTAGATTTATAGGAGTTGGTCCCTCTAGGCTTGTAGGGGCTGGAGCATTGGTAGGGGTGGTATACGTGGTTTGTTAAGCCGATCATATAGAGTCAAAGGATCACTTTTACGGCTGATGTACGGGGACCACGTGACTATCCATAGAGGATAGATCCTATCCTAGAGCAGGATCATGATATTTTCAGAAAGAAAGAGGCCAAGCAGCCCAAGATTACAGGTGCATGGAAAGGAGATGGCTAAGAAAGTGAAAAGGGCAGTGTCGAAGTGGATGTACTACAATTCAGTTCCAGCAAATACGGCACAAGGTCCTTATTATAGGAATATGGTTGACACTATTGTAGAGATAGGTCCTGGATATTGTGGTCCTACCCCTAAAGATTTGATGACCACCTTCCTGATTGAGGAGGAGGAGCTGCAGTAGTATATCAGTAGTTTGAGACTGTTTTGGGGGTCATATGGATGCACTATGATGTGTGATGGATGGACCGGTCTGACAAGAAAGTCTATCATCAACTTTATGGTGTATTGTGATCGGAAGACCATTTTTTAAAATCTGTGGATGCTACCGGGAATATAAAAGACCACAGGTATATTCTTGGACTCCTGCAGGATGTTATTGATGAGGTTAGGAAGGATAATGTGGTGCAGATTGTCATCGACAATGGCTCAAACTTAAAGAAAGCAGGTGAGGTATTGATGAATACACCTTGATATAACCTATATTGGACACCCTGCGCAGCTCACTGTATTAACCTCATGTTAAAGGACATCGGTAAGATCAGTATTATCCAGAGCACAATGGAGAGGGCCCGACAGGTAACAAATTTCATCTACAATCATACTGTTGCTTTGGATATGATGAAGTGAGCATGCAAGGGTGAGTTAGTGCGACCCGGTCCTACGAGATTCGCCATGAATTTCGTCGCCCTCAGCAGTATTCAGGAAAGGAAGGTGGGCTTAAGATCCATGTTTGCATTAGAGGAGTGGTTCTTATGGGTTGGATCAAAGTATGTATTTTTTTCTCTCTCTACTATTTAATTTAACAAGTTAACTTCTTATACATTTATACTATGAGTATCTAATATGTAGTATTTATTATTTAATGCGTTTGTGATAATTCAGTACTAGTAGTGGGCGCACCGCACAGACGACAATCTCGTCTGATGAGTTTTGGAGGAATGTGACAATTGTACTGGAAACCTTAGATCCCATAATAAATGTCTTACGTATGGTTGATTCCTCCCTTATGGGGCCCACTATGCCGCACATCTATGCAGCCCTGGAGCGAATGAAGGTAGCAATCCAAAGAGCTAACCCCAGAGGTTGCACTGCGTATCTGAACATTGTGCATGCTAGATGGACCGCTCATCTAATGCATCCGATGCATATGGTGGATAAGTAATTAGTGTGGGTTATTACTTATTAATTTGTAACTTGTAGTAAATATTAATTCTCTGACTGTGAGTTTGTGAATTGTGCAGCCTATTATCTCAATTCTAAAATATTAGTATAGTGAAAATTTGGGGTTGTGGTCAGACCTGCTCGGTGCCGTTATGGAGGTTATCGCGAAGTTAGAGCCAAACCCAGTGGTCCAGTCAAATTGCCGCATGGAGGTTAGAAGTTAGAACCTAGTACTTGCTTTTTATTTGTGAAAAAATTTAGCTAACCATCAATACAAATTATTGCAGATAAAATTGTTTAGGGATGCACTGGGGGCCTTTGGTTTTGTTGCTGCTGTACATAACCGACAAAATTATGATCCAGGTTAGATGCATGATTACATTTTACATATAAGTATATAACTATATAAGTAGGATTTTTGTTAAGCATTAAAGTATTAACTTAATTTATTTGTGATAATGCAGCTGAGTGGTGGGTTCTGTATGGGGATGATGCAGAGAACCTCCGAAAAGTGGTAGTGAAGATCCTCTCCCATACTTGCTTTGTCTCTGGGTGTGAGAGGAACTGGAGTACATTTGGCATGATTCACTCCCAAAGGAGGAACATGTTGGGAAGTCAACGCCTGAATGACCTCATGTATTGCCACTACAACATGAGGTTGAAGTTAGAGCATGCCAATTTAAAGGCTAACCATGAAACGGACAGAGACATCCAGCTTGATGATATCTTCGAGGTCACTGCAGATGATTAGCATCCGCTCACTGATTGGTTGTTGGACAGGGGTGAGCCAGTGTTAGACCAACCTGGAGGTAGGCTAGATCCAATCATTGCTCAAGTTGTGGGAGTTGATGAGATGAGTACATGGCATCTTGAGAGGGGCAGGTACATGTACAAGCGGCTGTCACATCTGCGGATGAGGATTGGATGGTGTAGCTTGGCACGCAAGAGGATGATCCAGATAACACCCTTGCTCCCAACCCTAGTTAGACTCGGAGGGATGATGATGACGATGGTCTTGGTGATGGTGGTGGTGGAGTACATGAGCGATTATATGTTATATTATCAAAGACACAACATCCCCCCAGAGATACACTGGAGAGACTCAATACACGCATGCCACCCAGGATGACGATCATGGTGGTGAGCTTTATCGTGGTCGTCCTACGAGCTACACTTTGCTAGGGAGGGGGGAGGCTCATGGGGGGAGCAGCAACACATGCATGGGTATGAGCTGTATGGCTATGGTTATAGTGACGATATTCAATTGTATGGCTTATACGGCCATTTCGATCCGATGGACAGGTTGTCGGGAGTGATGGGGTCTATGACCTTGGATGAGTCTGTAGGCTCCGCACTTGCTTATTGCATGGTGTCCCTTCCGCTTATGGGCACGATGATACATATCTGCCTTTTAGGAGTTTGCACTATCATGGGTATAATGATGGATCTTCCATGAGCTTGGGTTCGTAGGATGACAACACATATGGGGGTTATGATGGTTGGGGTCATCATCATCGAGTGTCCCACTTATGCCCCCATTTGGCTCGGAGTCAACTGCTCTATTGGAGACAACATACCGATATCCTTTCGATCATATGATGTCAATTGAAGAGCTCCGTTCACATTACCCCCGATGGGAGTAGTTTTTCAGCCATAGATGATGCCAATTACAGAGCTCTGGTTTATTTGTATGTCAACAACCATCAGCATGAGATGTCTTAGAATGACTTCAAAAAAATATGGAGCGTAGGCTTGAAATTGTAGCCTTTGGGCCTTGTACCACATTATTATGGGACACAGAGTTGACGGATCCACCGAGGCATAGTACTTGGTATTGAGTATTGATTGGTATGTAGTTGTATACTTATATTTGTTACTAGTATAATAGTTTTTTTTAATGATGTTTATTCCTCTATTATCATTGTGCATATTTATGTTAGTTTAATTGTTTAAAATAATGTTGTAGAATTACAGTTTTACCGGTATACAGTCGAGTATATGCCAATCGAGAACACCAATTTGGGTGAGTTTTTAGGCAAAACCAACCATTCCAGTGTGTTTATTGGCATCAAATTAGGATAAACACCAAATTTTAGCCCAAATTGACCAAAAATACCCCCTAAAATTGGGGGGGGCGAAATATCGTTGAAATCTTGGCGATATTTCGCCCAATTCGCTAGATAGTGAACCCGGTGAATTGGGCAAAATATCGGACCTTGGTTAAACCCCAAAAAATTTGATGAGATGAATTTGGCAGTTGGGGGTGTATACTTGTGGCTGTGGATGGGATAATGACATGAAATTATTCAAGCACTAGAATTTTTCTATTATTGTAATGTTTTGACATTTTAAAAGAAATCATAGAAAGCTGAGTTCAATGCAAAGACAGCGCTGCACATAGTATTTTGACTCACAAATCATATGGATATACAACAGTGAGGCTCACAAACATATATGTACCAGCGTAAGGTTATTTAGAGCTTGTTTTAAGTTTCCAACATGAATATTTTGTTTTTTGCTTCCTCATAATAGGTCAGCTTTTTCTCGAAGTGCTTTGTGGTTTATTATTGTCATATATATGATCTATTGCTGTGTTTTATGGTAATTTTTGTGTTGGGAGGATGTTGTTAGATACTAGCTTAAGCTCACCAGGTGAGACTGATATTTTGGAATTTAAGTCTTAACCCAAGTGTGACATGAATCATAGAATTAGAGGCTTAACAGTTTCTTGCATTGATAGATTTGGATTGAGGTTTAGATACATAAAAGTACCACGACGTCATATTCCATCGAGTTTTATTTGAATTTCATAGTGTTGTTTTTGTGTGCTATTTGTTGATGGAAGAATGAAATTTTATTTGATACACCAAACTCTAATAAAATGTTGAAATTTTGGAAATGCTTTCTCACATTTTATTGTGTTTATGGTTGCCCTTCGGTGTATTTTGTAGGGTTCAACCATCATAAGACTGCAATTATTTTTGGAGTTGCTTTGCTTTATGATGAGATTATTGAATCATTCAAATGACTATTTGAGACTTTCTTTAGAATTAATGGTCAAAAGAATCTGAAGACCCTGTTTATTGACCATGATGTTGCAATGGCAAGGGCAATAGCAGAGGTTTCATGTTCTTCCCGACATGCATTGTGCTCTTGGCGTCTTTGGCAAAATGCAAAGAAACACCACGGGTATTTAATGTATGAAGGGTCATCATTCAACAAAAGTTTGCAAAACTGCATTTGAAATTATACTGAAGTTGATGAATTTGAAAATGCATGGAAGAGTTTGAGAGAGAATCATGGGGTTCAAAACACCAAATGGTTGGATAAGGCATATAAATTAAAAGAAAAATTTGCATGTTGTTATATGCATGATGTTTTCACAATAGATGTGAGCAGCACACAACTTGCTAAAAGCATCAATGCCGATCTTAATAAATGTCTGAAACCCAGTTATGATTTTATACGATTTATGGAATACTTTCAAGATGTTGTGGATGCCAAACATGCTAAAGAACTAAAAGAAGAGTTTGATGCTCGAAATACTAAACTTGGGAGTTCATATTCAATGATAGGTGTAGTGAACAAGCTTTCAGGGTATATAATCTAATTATATTTAAGAAGTTTATGACGGAAAATGAGTTGATGCTTACTTATGGTGTCAAAACCACAGTACAAGTGATTTATATGGTCAATATGTGATCTCGATGGCAAATGAGAATGGACATTATATAGGAAAGGAATACACAATCTTGTAGTTGTAGAAAATTTGAGAGTCTTGGCATCCTTTGTTGTCATGTCTTAAAACTCTTAGATTTCCTTCAAATAAAGTGCATTTCTAAAAGATATATTCTGATGAGATGGATGAAAGCGATAAGAATATTGTCACTGAATGAGAGGTGAGAACTGGAAGGTATTGAAGTAAATGGCCAATTAAGTCGCTTACAACGATATAGGATGATGACTCCCACATATTGGAAACTTCTTAACGAAGCCTGTAATACTAAAGCTGGTTTTAAGATACTTTATGATTATGCTAATAGGATATGTTAGGAGCTCCAAGATGTACTTGTTGTAGAGCCTATTGACCATGTTTCAAAAGAATCCGCTGAAACATATACATAGTTACAATTTAAAAGAAAGAATCTAAAAAAGGTGGATCAACGAGAAAGAGGCCCTAGCATGAAAAATATAGAAACAAGAATAGAAGGAAAAAGTTTGTGGAAGGACAGAGCTCCATCGACATAACATCATGTGGAATACCACACATTGGCTTTGCATGGGGATATGAAGATATGCCACAATCTAGTTTCTTATCACTTTTACAGGTATAATTTATTTTAAATTAAGGTTAAAAAAAATATTTATTTTTAAATTGCAATAATGTTGTTTATATATGTTGTTGGATTATACAACGAGTAGGTACCTCACAAGGTTTAATAGCGTCTAGCATAGATGATCAGGTGTATCCATCTCAAGGTTCAACTTAGGTAATTGTTTATGTATTCTCTTTGTTATATGGTTTTCAAATTTACATGCTGCCCAGGTTTCCTTGTGAGGCTTATTTACATGATTCTTTTAGATTTGTATATTATTTAGGGGCTTGACTTATATTCACACTGTTCTTAGAGTTTGCCACAAGGATTTGAAGCCTCAAAATCCTCTAGTATATTCTTTCCAATAATGTTATATTCCGTTGTTTTGTATAGCATATTTTGTTGAATTTGTTTCAACATTTAATAGGTCACTACAAGAAAAAGGGGAATTGGTGACCCTTTTAATTTTTAATTTGTGGGGTTATTATAAATCTCCACTAATGATATATATTTAGTGTCATGAGTGGATAAAAAAACCCACGTCCCAACACCCGATAGTGGAGGGGGCATGAAAAAAGCACATATTTAGTGTCGGTTTTTTGAAACCATGAGCAATTGTCAATATATTTAGTGGCTGTTTTTATATATCCGCCACTAAAGATTATGCTATTAGTGGCGGATTTGCCTTGAACGCCTGCGAATCCCACTAGGTTGTGGTGGTTTTAGGAAACCGCTTGTGTATCTTCTGAAAATATACCGATGCCTTTGCCCTAATTCTTCTTGCCCAACCCCACACCCTTTTTTTCACTTTTCAGAAGATGAAGAGTCCAAAAACGATTCTCTCGTTCTCCTCTCGCAATCCCTCTGTATTTCTCTCTCTCTCTCTCTCTCTCTCTCTCTCTCTCTCTCTCTCTCTCTCTCTCTCTCTTGTAATCCCTTTGTATTTCTCTTGCTTGCTCTCTCTTGCAATCCCTCTGTATTTCTCTCGCTCCCTATTCTGCGTTTTTCAGAAGGAAACCTTTGTTCATAGGTTTCGTTTGGTCTGAGATTAGAAGATAGTGCTGATCAGAAGAAGCACAGAAAAACTGAGTTTGCTTGGCTCTGTGGCCCTCTCGCTCGCTGTATTTCAGGTAAGAACAGACTGGTTTTTTGTGCATTTTTTTTAGGATAGACTTTAGGGTATGTGGTTGCTGCCCCTTGGGTTTGTTTACCAATCCAACGCAATTGTCTCACACTTATAACCGTAGAAATTTATTACTTTCTTAAGCAAACCAACATTCAACATTGCTGAGGGCTGGTACTTCAGCAATCAAGTATTTGTTTATCTTCCAAGTTCGATTACTACCAGACAAGAACCCAATTTTGACAATTGTTTATGCCCAATAAATGCCTCACGATAGGAGTTGCATTTTCAGAACAGAATATTTTTTAAGGTTGATTACTAAGAAGAACAGGGGAAAAGATAAGGCTAATTCAGATGGTGAATTGTGGGGCCGATTTCATTTCCCCTCGCTTTTTTTGTTCTGTTTTCTTTCCTTTTTTTTTCTCTCCCTTCTTCTTCTTTTTGTTTTTTTTTTTGTTTTTTTTGGTTTTTTTTTGGGTTTTTTTTTTTTTTTTTGTTTTTTTTTTGGTTTCTTTCTTTTTTGGTTGGTTTTGGTGTTTTTTTTTTCTTTTTTTTTTTTTGTTTTTCTTTTTTTTCTCTTTTTTTTTTTTTTTTTTTTTTTTTTTTTTGTTTTTTTTTTTTTTTTTTTTGTTTTTTGTTTTTTTTTTTTTTTTTTTTTTTTTTTTGTGGTGTTTTTTTCTTTTTTTTTCTTTTTTCTTGTTTTGTTTTTTTTTGTTTTTTTTTCTCTCGCTCTTTTTGGTCTTCCTTGTCCTCTTCTTGGTTTGTTTGTTTTTGTTGGGGTCTTGGCTTCTTTTTCTTCTTTTTCGCTCTCTCTCTTTGTGGTTTTTTGTTTCCCTCTCGTTCCTTTTGGTGGTTTCTTTCTGTGTTGGTTGTGCTCTTGGGTTTTTTTGGTTGGTTTGGTTGTGGTTTTTCTGCCTTGGTGTTCTTGTTGTTTTTGTTTTTCTGTTGTTGTTGTGTCTTGGTGCTTCTTGTTCTCTTGTTTTTTGTTGGTCCCTTCCTGGTTCTCGGGGTGGGGGGTCTTTTGTGTTGCTTTGCTGCTTTTTGTTTCTCCTGTTGGTTGTTTTCTTCTTGGCGTCTTTTGGGTGGGGCTTGGCTCCTTTGGGTTTTTTTGTTCTTTTTTTCTTCTTGTTGTCTTTTGTTTTTGTCTTAGTGGTCTCTTTGTTTTTTCTTTTCCGTGCCGCCCTTTGTCTTTTGTGTTTGTGGGGCTCTTTTTTCGTTGCTTTTCTTTTTGTGTCTTTCTCGTTTCTGGCTTTCCTTTGCGGTCTGTTTTTTCTTTTTTTTGCGTTTTGTCTTTGTTGCTTTGTGGTTGTGTTTGTGTGGTGGTGGTGGTTTGGCTTGCTGTTTTGTCCTTTGTGTTGTTTTTCTCTCTCTGTCCTCTCCTGCCCTGTTTGTCGGGCTCTTTGGTTGCTTGGTTTGGCTCTTTTGTTTCTTTTCCTTTGTTTTGGGTGGCTTTCTTCTTGGTTTTTTGTTTCGTTTCCTTGTTTGCTGGGCCTCCTTTCTGTTTTGTTTTTCCTCTTCGGTCTTTTGTCTTTGGTTCCGCTGTTTCCTGTCTTCGTGCTTTTTCTTGTTTGTCCCCGTCTCTTCCTTGTGTTTTTGGGGTTGTCGTCTGGGTTGTGTCTTCCTCTCTGTGTTTCTTTCTGTGTCTTTTTGTGGGGTTTTTCCTTTTCCTCGGGTCTTCTTCTTGTTCGCTGTCTTGTTGTTGTTCTTTTGGGGCTGGCCTTTTCTGTCCTTGTCTCCTCTTTTTGGGTTCCTTCTCTCTCTTTCTTCTTGCCTCCTTGGTTCTCCTCTTTTGTGGCTGTTGCGTTCCCCTTCTTTGTTTGTGGCTTCGGTCCCCTTTGGTTGTCCTCTGTTCTTTGTGTTGGGCCTTTTTGCTCCTTGTGTGGTTGCTCTCGCTGGTTTGTCTTTTTCTCTGCTCGGTGGTTGGCTCTTTGTTGTCCTTCTCTGCTGGGCTTTGTTCCTGCTTGTCTCTGGTGGTCTCTGTCTCTCCTGTGGTTGCGGTTTGCTTTCGTTGGTCTCTTGCTCTTTTGTGGGTCTTGCCTCTGGCTTTTGTTTTCTTGGTTCTCCTTCTTCTCTCCCCCCTTGTGTCCCTCGGCCCCTTTTCTCCTCTTGTTCTGGTTCCCGTTGTGGTTCCCCCGTGGTTGGTTCCCTGTTGTCCTGGTTCCCCTGTTGGTTCTCTGGTTGTTGGTCGCCTTTTGCTGTTCTCTCTGGTTGCTTCCTCTTTTGGCTGCCCTGGGTGGTTCTGTCCGCGGTTCTCCTTCCCTTCCCTTGTTGCTTCCCTCTTCCTTGCCGGTGTTGGCCTTGGATCTCCTGGTTGGTTGCGCCTGGTGGTGCCTTGGCGTGTCTCTTGGCTTTGGTTCTCGCCCTGCTGTGTTGTGGGTGTTGGTTTTTTGTTGGGCCTGTTTGGCCCGCGGGTTTGTTTCTTTGGCTTTCTCCTTCTCCCGGGTTCTTTCGTTGGTTCTTGTTTGCTCGTGTGTGGCCTTTCGCACTTGTGTCTGCCTTTCTTCTGGTTTTTGCACTCCTGTGTTTTGCTCCCGCCGGTTTTTGTGTGTCGCCCTGTGTGTCCTTCCCGTCTTTTTGGTCTCCGCTCCTCGTGCTTGGTTTGTCGTTCTGCTTTCTCTGGTTTTGGGTTTCTGTGTCTTTTGACAACTCTCTCTTTGTTTATCGTCATGACTGCTATGTCTTAGTGTTGCTTCTTTATGTTGATGACATTGTTCTTACTGGGAACAATGAAGCCTTTCTCCACTCCTTCGTTGCCACTTTGGGTCGTACATTTGCTATGAAGGATTTGGGGCCCTTGCATTATTTTTTGGGCATTGAGGTCACTCCTACCGATTATGGTCTTTTTCTTTCTCAATCCAAATATGCTCCTGATCTTCTTCATCGTGCTCAGATGGATGAATGTAAACCTATTGCCACTCCTATGGCATCTCGGGCTCCTGTAGTGTCTGATTCACGGTTTTTTGATGATGTTACCTTATTTCGTAGCATTGTTGGTGGCTTACAATATTTGACCATGACCCGTCCTGATTTGTATTATGCGGTGAATATTGTTTGTCAATCGATGCAAACTCCAAAGATGACTGATTTTCTTCCTGTCAAACGTATACTTCGTTACATCAAGGGTACCTTGGATTATGGTATTCGTATCCGTCGCGATAGCTCTCTTCGTCTTCCTGGTTTTTCAGATGCTGATTGGGCGGGGTGTCCCTTGACTCGTCGTTCTACTACCGGGTTTTGCACTTTTCTTGGTGCTAACTGCATTTCTTGGAGTGCCAAGAAGCAGCCTACTGTTTCGCCTCTGCCCGGGCCAGTATCGGGCTTGGCTTCCACCGCTGCTGAACTCACTTGGTTAGGTTATCTTTTACGTGATCTTGGGATTTCTCAGCCTGATCCCGTTGTTTGGTTTTGCGATAACTTGAGTGCTCTTCACATGTCGGTTAATCCGGTGTTTCATGCTCGCACGAAGCACATTGAGATTGACTATCACTTTGTACGTGAGAAAGTGGCACTAGGTCATCTTGTGACTTGTTTTTTGCCTTCCCGTGATCAATTAGCTGATTTGTTCACTAAACCTCTTGCACGTAGGGTGTTTACTTCTTTATGTACCAAACTTGGCCTCGGCCCCCGGCCAAGTTTGCGGAAGGGTGTTAGGGACACTGAGTTAGACACGTGTCTTTGATTTTATTTATATATATCTTTGTATAGTTCTCATAGACAATTAATGGAAAAAGACAATTCATTGTCACTTCTTTTCACAAATTGTAGTGGAAGCTCGAAGCTAATGTTATTTAAGTAATGGTAACCAGAATCTTATTGTAGTGACTATTGGTCTGACATCCATTCTCCATAGAGGGAAGTGGACTTCAGCTGTTTTAAGTATATGATTTGATAGAACAGTAATTAGTAGAAATCAACCCTCTCAGATTATGATTTTTTTCTTCTTCCATTGGGTTATTGTGTTATATAATAGAATAAAGAATAAAATCAGTAATGTCACCCCCCATGACATTTGCACCGGAACTACCAATCCTGGCTGAGATGTTGGCTGCTGCATCTCTTCTGGTGGTGCCGCTGAGCTTTGAGTGGGAAGGTTGTGGTGGTTGTCATCTATGTTGAATGTGCTTTGGGAGGGATGAGGGCTGAGCATTGAGTACAACTTTGAAAATAGGAATTTATAGTGTGGGCATTATGGACATTTTATCCCATTTGTGTGTTGGGGGGGGGGTTGTAATATGGTCATATTAAAAACTCAATTTGAATTTTAACGGTCCTAGTTGCTCAGTAACAATATTTAGTGTTGAGAGGTCTTTGTAAGATTTTGATTTTGATTTTTTACCATGGCTTGGGAGCGATTTCATCTTAGTGATAACTTTTGTTTGCAATATCCATTGCCTTGTTTCTGTTTTCCCTCTGTGTTTAACAATTTCTCTTCTTTGTATTGCTTGTGATATATGGAAAAGGGTTTCAATAGATTGATAATCGAGATTCTATGGAGCCTAAAGTTACTCCTGAGCAAGCTGTGAAGCCCTGTGATCGTAATTCTGTTTATAATGCTTGTTATTAGTAGTTTTTGGTTGTTAGGATGCATTTGTATATCTCTTTATTCACTTGCAAGTTTTATGTCCAAAATTCTAACTTGATCATACACACTAATGTCCATTTGTTCATCATTCCTTTCACAATTTCTTCATTTATCCAGATGTATGGTAATGGAGTGTGATGCTTTGCTCGATTCATTGCTGAACTTGATAATATTAAAGGAAAACACAGATATGATTCTTAGTTGCTTCTTATTTTTGCCACGAGTACAGCGCCGTGCCAGAAGGTTGAGTCCTTGTGAAGGAGAAGTGCCACCGCTCCCCCCATCGACTCTCCATACAAAAATCTCCGTTTCCCTCTGTGCTCTTCTTCCTTTGCATCAAAATCAAAGACAAATATTAGACTATCAGAAACATGTTCCAACTTCCAATCCTGAATTAGAAGAGAATTGGCTGAGCCAACTTGGGTCTTATCCAAGTCAACCGATTCAATCCATATTTTTCTGAGAAAATTAAATCGATATTTCCAAGAGAAGAAAAGGCTGATGGGGGGTTGGCTTACCACACACAGACTTGAAGAAGTTGCTGCAATCAGAGTCCATATCACCAAACCTCTTGATGTAACAACGGGACCCCATAGACCTGCTGTGCCCTTCATAGTCTAGTCCATACCTACCACACTGTAGCCTGTACTCGCCAACCTTGTCCCACACCCTTGAAACAAAACCAATTCAACAACAATATCACCATCATTCAATTCTTCTCAACCCCCCACTAGTAACCAAACCAGAACTTAATCACAAAAGGGAACTCAATCAACACCCTGCACAAATCCTAAATGGACAGCAACAGTAACAGGATTGAAAAGGCAAAACATGGGCAAAGTCAACTGGTATTTATTCTATGTTCTACCAAAAGAGAAAGGAAAAAGAAAAACAGGTCCTTGTGTTTTTGTGGCCAACTGATATTTTGTTTGGTTTATTGTAGTTTAGCAAATACCACCAACCAAGCAGAAAACAACTAAAACATCACTAACTCTATTCAAAACCAATGCAAAACTACGACTGGGGAGGGAAGCAGCAACCATAATTACACACACCCACTTTCATAAACACCTCATTAATTAAATTTGAAGGTTTTCTATTACTCTTATCTTAGAAATTAATTGAAAAGCTTCAGAGTTCCCCACCTAAAGCTTTTGGTTTAGTGCCTAGAGAAAGTGACCCAAGATTCAGCATAGAATGTTAGAACCTTGTAGGGGGAAAAAAAAAGAAACAGAAATAAATAACTCACTCTACTGCATAGGTGTCAGGTGAACAGACAAGCTTTGCAGTTTCACCACAGGGCTTCAATGGTGTTTTGCAAGAGAAAGGGACCCAGAATTCACCCATTAATACTTACAATGGGAAAGAAAGAAAGAAATAATATTCAACATTACTGCATAGGTGTCAGATGAACCTGTTTGTTTACCCAAACTGGAAACTGAGTGAATATATTCATCATTCATGGTTGGTCTGCTGTTTACTTTGAGTAGTTGGTATTGGTAAATTGTAAGTTCAGAAAATGCAGAAAAAAAGAGAACAAAGTAGATGAAAAGGCTTGAGTAAAGGTTTCCAAATCCGAATCTCAACTTTCAATTTACTTGGACATTTAAAAGGAGAAAAGCAGGGACAGTGGGGTTGGAAAGAAAGAAGAGAGAGGAAAAAAGTAGTGTATTGATTGTTTTATTGCAAGTGGAGGAAAACATTGATGAATTCATTAATTACCTCTCATTAAACATTGATATCAACTTTATTTGCATAGACTTAGAATCCGAGTAAAGTGTATCTAATATGTTAATTGATGATTTTGGCAGGCACCTTAGAAGCTCCTAACATTCTAAAGATGGAGATGTGATCTATAGATGATCATAGATATATTAGGTGGAGGAGCAGATAACATATATTAGTCTATATATACACTCATGTCCCTTATATAGCAGGATATTTATGCTATAATATTTATTTATCTATGATTCTAGCAGTTGAAGTAATAACAACCATCTTATATCTATGTATTTAAATAAGCAGAATATATGTCATAGTATGAATAGTGGCAAAAGTGCAGAGTTATAGTTGACTTGTGTCTGGAACATATGAACTGTGTGCTGCAAATTTGTCTTAAATGTTTCTTTTGATCTTTTATCATTTTAGTTCCCCTGACAGGTAAGGTTGTGTCACTACTCTTTAGGTTGAAGATAGATTAAGAACGTCAAGAAAATAAGAAGGAAAACGGGGAGAAGAAGGGTCTTTAGAATTCATTAGAAGCCATCACTTTTTGGTATGTACTTGTTGTGTTATGTTGGTGTCTTGGTTTTTTAGTGTGCATGAGATCTCTTGGTTATATGTCAACTTTAAATTTGGGATGCTATCTTTAGGAACTAGATGTGATAAATATAAGATATACTTTCTCTGAGGTCTTTTGGTTATATGTCAACTTCAATGCTTCACAATTGAATGTTTAATGATAAAGTTATAGTATACATGTACAGGTTCCTATTTGTACATATTTGAGATATTCATATTTTAAAGTTATAGCCTCTCTGCAAAAAGCAGGGGTAAGACTGCCTAGAAAGTCCCTTCCCCAGACCCCACAGTGTGGGAGCTTCGACATTGGGTACGCCCTTTTTTTTGAGATATTCATATTTTATGCTAGTTTTATTAAATGGATAGGCATTGGATTACACAGTCACGGGACCTTGGATACGTGTAAAAAAGGAATATAAAGAGGGTGTCAAGCAATTCTTGGAGTTTGCATTTTCACAAGTACCCACTTTAGAGAAGGTTGTATGTCCATGTATAAATTGCAATAATCGATTGCCAAGAACACGGGCTGAAATATTTGAACATTTGATATGTGATGGAATTCTATGGAACTATACAATTTGGTGTTTCTATGGGGAAGAATTTGCAAATATGAGTTCAAGAGTAGACAATTAGGTAAATGTTGAAGAAGACAACTGTCACATCCACCCAGCAGGTACCCTATCTGGAACCCGAGTGTGTGATCCACAGTCCCGAAGATCTAGTATTTGTAGAAATTATCCTCCCACATTTACAATAATATAATCAAGAACAAGATTAAATCAAATGTTAACTTTATTAATTAAAATGTCAAGATAAGATTCAAGAATACAATCAGTGCGGAAAATGATAGCAATAGAATAAATCAAAATGTAAAATGAGGTGGAAATACATTCCACAGCAGCAGCGGAAAAGTAGATAAAAAGGGTTACAAACGGTTCCCAAAAGAAAAAGGGAACGAACAACTAAAGTCTCAGCGAAGCTAATAAACGTCAAAAGAATGATGGAACGATATCCCATTGCTAGCACTCAAGTGCTAAAGCCGAACTACTCCTGATAAGTATCAGTCTCGTACTGATAGTCTTCGCCAACATAGTCACCATAGTCAGTATAGTATGAGTCATCAACTTGGTCTTCAAAGTACTGACCACTATAGTCAACAGTAGTAATATTACATACAGAGAAGTCTAACAGAAGATATTGCAAAAAGGAGTGAGTTCAAAAGAACTCAGCAAGACAGTTCAATCCATAATAACATAATAACACATGGAAGCAAACCATACAGTATGCAAAATGATATGAAACGGATCATGCAGATATGCTTCTAACTCTATGTATGCTGGTCTCTATTGGTAGACACACATTAAGATAGAACACCATACTCCTCTGGGTTGTCTAAGTCACTCTTTCCTCACGGCTCTGATGCACGTCTATTGGGTTCTCCGCGGCAATTGAGTTAAGGCATCCCTCACGGACATTCCATGGATGGGGTTTAGGTCAACACTCTCTCACGCCTCCATTGGTATGAGTATTGGCGCGTGTTAGGGTTAAACATAGCCAAATGCAAGTCTTCTACTTATTTTATATCAACATAGATCCGGATACCTCCATTCTTCCCATCACGTGAGCCTTTTGGTATCCTTCTCCCTAGAGTCAGTGTATCTTTATGATAGGCATTAAGTCAGACTACGGACTCATCAACCCTATTGGTCAGTTACATCAAGCCAACGGGTAGTTCCCGTTTCCTCTCATGGATCATTTCATCGGTCTTGATTTCAGGGGCCCACGTTCCACTTCTGCAACCGTACCAATGAATGGCCTCTCACAGATATTACGCATCGGTATTGATTGTCCACAATGTGATTCATGTCCTCCTCACGGGTATTATGCACCGCTATTAAGTATCCACAAATCAGCATTGCAACTACGGGTTGCTCGGACTCAATTCCCTTTCCGATCGGGTCTGATATAACAGGGACATCCTAGCCAAACACTTCTAAACATGCCTTAGGTATGTCAACTAGTAATCAGAGAAAGCGCCAAGGGGCACCATAGGAAAATGTCCCATACTACCTCCACTGGTGTCCAAAGGCAGGAACACCAAAAGGGCATTCCCCATTCCCCAATCACAACCTAAGCAATCACATTCCCAATCAATCATTTACAAGCACAATTGATAATACAACATATAATCATTCATAACTGAAATAACAATTGAATAATAAGAACAAGTACTACTGTAATTAAAGAACTACAGCAGTCATATAATTATAAGAAACTAATTACAGCAGTGATATGATCATGTAAAATTTTCTAGTTCGGTTTACTAAACACTTTAGCCTTTTTAGATCTAGTTAACATCTTCATCCCCTTTTTCCTTGGTCTCCAAGCTGGAGTAGTTTTCTCATCTATCACACATAAATGAAACTATCTCAGTTGGGAATCCTCTATTGCCCTCGAAGCTACTGGTTATTCCCAGGTTCAGTATTTGGTCTCAGATAAACTTTAAGATTATAACAATCAGATAAACTGCCAAAGGATAGCTGCAACAACAAGAAGTCTTGGAAACTCTGCTACTTAATTGTCAGCTGGGATTAGTATTAAAACATAGATATGATTCTCAAGCCAATATGTATTTGATGGATAAAGAGCTCTACTGATAAGAATGTGTAGTGTAAACCTTCTTCAAACATTAATAGTTTAAAAAATTTAACTACACACGACTGTTAATTATTGTTACTACAGTTCCAAGCATGAGAACGAACTTACAATACAGTGATGACCAAATTAACAGCACAATGTGAGAATGGATGGTAAATAGTGATAAGATTTTAAAGACTTGCCTATGCTGGTTGAGTGCTGCAATCGAAGACCAGGTTCACCAAGCAGCAGACAATGCCTTTAGATGAAGAAAAATTGATTGATTTATTTGATTTTCATGTTGATTAACCTTGTATTAGACTGAATTGTTTTATTGTTATAGTTTTCTTTCATTTGGTTGATTCAAACTTTGCTACTTCATGCAGATTGTTGCCAAACATGAGTGACAGTGAGTTCTCTGCTCCATCTTCGAGTTCAGGGTCTACAAGTTAGAGATTAAACATCTTTAGCAAATTTATGTTGGTTTAACTAATAGTTAATATGTGTATCTCACAAGAATTGAATATTTTTAGGTGGCAAGAAATCTGGAAGAGGGCTGGCTCGAGGGAAGGCGATTGAAGAACTCGTAGGGGTCAAAATTGATGTACTAATTGATGAAAATGTCAACCTATCAGCAAATCAACTTCAAAGTTAATGACTTGGGTTGGAGTTAAAGCAAGGGATGCACACCTATTTCCTGTATCCTATTTTGATTGGAGGAAAATCCCACAACCTTTGAAAGATGACGCGGTGAATAAGATATATGTAAGATATATTTCCCAAATCATATTTCTTACCTATATTTAGATTTTTGTATTCATATATTGCCTAAAGCTATACTAACTGTTACCATATTATATTTGTAGGAAAAATTCAATCTCCCTAATGGTTTAAGGAGATGGGTGGAAATTAAGCTCAATTAAAGATGGAAGGATTTTAAGTATGAGCTTAAGGTAAATGTGTTCAACAAGTACGGAACACATGAGGAGAGGTTAGCCCATTTAGATAAGCGTGTTCCATTAGAGCAATGGAATATACTCCTTGAGACATGGAGCCAAGAGGCTAGTCAGGTATGATGCTTAGAATTTAGCTCATTTTGTGACAAAATAGTAAATTATGTTAGCAATTATATTTCTAATCTAATTTTGTGTTTTCAAAATTTTTTTAGGTTGTGTCAGCCCGCAATATTGACAATAGGAAAAATTTAAAATCCTTACACAACATAGGAAAGACTTCTATTGTTGTAATTCAAGAGGAGAAGGTATATGATGTTATTTGAAGTATAAATGTTGTTTATGGAAGTTCACATGTTATAATATTTTATTGTTTTCTTAATTGTTTAGCATCAAGAGCACCCAGATAAAGAACCTCCCACTCGTATGGAAATGTTCAAGATTACACGTGACCCTTCGGACGAGGTTGCTAATGTGATCATTGTAAGTTATAAAATCATAAATGAGGTACTACCATTTTATAGCTTCAATTCATATATATTGTAACTGATTTTTGTGTTTCAATGTAGGCCAATATGGAAAAAAAAACTCAATAAACTGCCTGAAGAAAAGCAAGGGGACCCTGCCGTGCAAGACGAAGTTTTTAGAGATTGTGTAGGTGAAGATGTCCATTGTGGAGTATGAATGTGTGGAGTTGGAATAACTTGAACACAAGTACATGGGACAGCAAGAGAGCTCAACAAGTCATATGTTAAAGAGAATACACAATTGCGGGCTAAGATACACACATTAGAGGCAACAACATCGGCACAGGCTGAAGAGATAGCTAGTCAGGCTAAAGAGCTAGCTAGTCAGGCTAAAGAGATTGCTAGTCAGGCTAAAGAGATATCTTCGCTCCAGGGTGGCTACTCTTCGCTCAGGGCTGACATAGAGTTCCTAATGCAAGAACGACGTACTTGAGGTGAGTATGGTTCTTACTTTCAATATCCTTGCTTGATCCCTATTCTTGGTTTTGATTTTTCTCTAGTTGAAACATTATCTTTAGGTTCAAGTTCCATAGATAGAATGTCCTTACGCTTCATCTTTGGGTGCCTTTGTCAATCATGCATTATCATTGACATCTAGCTGCTGGCTCAGAAACCGTCTCTAAAGGTTGCCCCCTACCATTGGCTCGAGCTGCCCTGGAGCCCTATCTGTAGTGAGTTCCGGCAACTGCGATTTCACTTCCGCTGCTTTCCCGTGCTTCAGATAAGCACATAAATCATTTTGGAAATCTTCGTTACTCTGCTCTTCCTTCTCCATGTGCTGACATCTGCCCCTGCAAATTCCTCACAATTGTTCCAAGCTTATCTACTCTCCCCTCCCCTCCCCTCTACTCCAACCATTCCCTAGGATCAGAACAGCTCTGAAACCACGTTCATAAGACCCCAATTCTGGCAACCACTCCAGACCCTGAAGCCAATCTTGTTCACAACCCTAACACGCAGACAGCGATGGCTGGTATAAACAGAGGTTGAAGGAACATTATGGGTGGCTATTTCAATTAATCTTAGCAACTGTGAAATGACCAAGGCAAATTGGCACTACAAAGCTTCCCCTAACCTGAAAACATCCTCTGATACACCTTTAACCGAGGGTTTACCCCTTCCTAGGAGTTAAGCTTGTCCAATACACTACTTACATTGTTTCAGTCCTGGACTCTTGGGCTCACTCTGATTGATCAAACAAAGCTTGCTTTAACGCTTCGTGTATTGTTAGGCTATAAATTTAGTTTTTTTGGTATGGCATATTGGATAGACCTTGTTTAACATATGCCTTGTTTTCATTACGATGTTTATATATTATTTGCTGCTTGCTTGTATTTTTGGTGTTATATAATGTTATGTCAAAATGTATTATAGTTTATGTCTTATCTCTGTTTTCTTAATGTTATGTCAAAATTCTATGGTTAGTCTTTATTTACACAATATATGTTGTCTGACTGTGTGTCTGTTAACATCTTGTTTCACCAATGACTGCAGGACTGTTATCTCATCTATATCCTTACGGAGGAAGTACATTCATGGTTTTTACTTGTACATGTGAGCAAACTAGGCTTCTGGCTTTGCTTCTCAGAAATCTTGGGTTAAGGGCTATCCCTATAAGTGGTCAAATGAGCCAGGTATTAATTTCCCCTTCAGTCCCATATTTATTAATGAAATGCATCTCCACTATGTGATTTAGGTGCCTAGGTCCATCGATTTGTAAATGAGGTGATGCAGGTCCGGTCCGTATGGGCTTATTTTCCTTAAAATATGCCAAGGGTTGGTTTTTCTACATCATTGAAATAGACCTCTTAACGGCTTGTAATGAGGGCTTAGTTTACATATGAAAACATCAGCTAAATATCTAGTTTGTTTTAAGAGGAGGTAGGAAGTCTTTCTAATTCGGCAATTTTGGATTTTCTCTTTTCATGCAGGGCTGCTTTTGAGAAGGAAATTAGAGTGTTGAGTTCCACCAAATCTGTCACCAAACTTCCACCAGAACTCCATTGTCCTGATGGGTTATACAGTTTCAAGGTCCTCTCTCTCTCTCTCTCTCTCTCTCTCCATTAAAATGTAACATTCCTATACCAAAGACATAGGTTAAAAATAATAATCTTTATGAGAATGACTTTTTGTCATAGGCTACAGCAGCTATGACCTCTTTGTTGAGCATGGCCCCTCAGCAAGCCACCTTAGCTGATAATGGAGCTATCATTGATGCAAAAGATGTGAAGGTGAACATGATCCTCGCGGTCAAGGCCGGAGAAGTAATTCCTATTAATGGAATCGTTGTTGAAGGGGTGTGTAAAGTGGACGAGAAGACATTAACAGGTGAATCAACTCCAGTTTCAAAGCAGAAAGATTCTAATGTTTGGGCTGGCACAATAAACCTAAATGGTCATCTTTCCTCCCCTTGTCTCCATATACTTTATGTAGTTCCAACACTGCTGTCACTATTTAATTGACTCTAAATTTTCCTTTTTGTTATTCTTTGTAGGTTACATTAATGTGAAAACCACACATTGGCTGAAGAATGTGTGGTAGCCAAGATGGCTAGAAGAGGCCCAAAATAACAAATCCAGAACACAAAGACTCATAGATGATTGTACAAAGTTCTACACCCCATGTCAGTAATAAGTTACTCAATTCAACATATTCTACTAAACCTCCATTGTTGAAGTCTCTTCTGATTTCTGGGTTTCTTGATTTTTGCAGTTGTAGTGTCAGTAGCATTAAGTCTTGCAATGATTCCTGCTGCATTATAACTACACAGCCTACAAAGATGGTTTCACTTAGCATTGGTTGTTCCATTCAACCAAAACCAGAAAAATGTCACAGAATTTAAAAATTTTCCAGGAGAAGGGATATACTGCTGTTCTCTATGCAATGCAGTTTCTGGATTTGGAAGCTAATTCTAACATCAAAGGATGGATCTTATTGGCTTGACTATTCTCTGCTCAAAAGAGATACACGGATGCTGAAGCGGCCATAGATACTGGTTTGAATGAAACTGGAGAGTTGGATAAGGGAGATTTACTACGGACCAAAGCTAAACTGCAGATTGCACAGGGTCAGTTACAGAATGATGTTAACACATATGTACATCTGCTTGCTGTTCTTGAAGTTCGTGAGGATTACAGAATTGGGTAGGCTGTGTAGCTCAACTGCTCAAGTATAACTCTGATTTTCTCAGGGTGCTTTAAGATGTTTTGTAGCTTTAAATTTTTCTTGTTTCATGTTATCACAATGTGCTTTTTTGAGTTTAAACCTTGCCCTCGGGATATTACTGTAACTCTTTTTTTCGTCCAATAGAAGATTTATATTAGATACTCCAAGGAAACGACCTTGAAGCCAACAAAGTTATGATCCAACATGAACAAAGGTGGACAGTGCCACCAGACCCTAAATAAGTTAAACATTTTAGTCTCACGGGCTAAAAAGTCAGCATAAATATTACAATCTCTATTAACAAAGCTAAAAAAGACCGAAATAAAGGAGTTTTTAAGTCTAAGAATTTCATCTATCAAGTAACAACATGCCCAATCCAAAGAGTGGTCACTACCATTAATGGCATCAATCACACTCTTGCAGTCCGAATGTAGAACTAACTTAGTAATTTGCAATTCTCTAGCAAGTAGCAAACCATCCCGCGCTTCCAACTCCACCATTGCCGAGGGTTCAAACCATGACATGATTTTGCTGCCAAATTTCATGAAATCCCAAATAATACATCCTCGTCCTCCCTTTCGCTATGTTTATCCCAGCTCCATCAACATAAACTTGAAATGAAATTCAGTATTGGAGGATTAGGGAAGAAGGGGTTGTATCAAGTATCTCTCCGGGAGGATTGGATGTATATAAAGTCACATCATTATAGAGAGTCCAAAATGCTCTTAGGAGCCTTCAAAGAGGGTCGCTTCCCTTCAAATAGGCATTCATTCCGAGCTCTCCAAATAATCCAGCAAGGGACTCCATATATGTCAATAGATGATAAATCATATGTGTTCTTAAATTTGGCATGTAAGGCTATCCAATCATGATAGATGACCCGATATTCTGTCTAAGTGGGGAGCATGCCGGTGTTGTGAAAATCACGATGAGAGCATGCATTGTAGATTCAATAGCTTGATCACACAAGAGACATAAAGGAGAAGACAACTTTGCTGTGAAATAAATTTTCACTAGTGGGAATGGCTTCACTAGCGGCTCTCCATATAGTGTTTGATTTTTGGGAGATTGGGGATGTTCCGGATCTCCTTCCAACTGATGATGAGGGGGGAGGCCATAGAACTAGTATTAGGAACTGTGAAAGGCATAGAAAATAAGTTGACCTCCCGTGAATTTGCTTGTACTAGCTTTGTCCAATACCAAGAGTCGGGGGTAATTGTGATAGTATAGGTAGCATCATAATCTCTTCCACTTCCGTGGGGAAGAGGGAATTCAAGAGGTTTGTTCCATGAATTTTCATTCCAATTTATGAGCTCACTAACATAATTTGGTCCATTAGGGCGGGATGGCTCACTATAGTTTTACAAGGAAGGGAGGGAATCCGGGGATCAAGGTAAATGAGTGTATTTGTGCCATTACCCACTTTCCTTCCCAATCCCGAAAGCAACAAGTCCCTCCCCTCCGAGGACACTTTTCCAACCCCAGGAGCCACTTCTTGGTAGTCCCACTCTTAGAAAATCTTGGTTTCTAAGGTATTTGGCAGACATGACCCTAGCCCGAGGGAGTCGGGGGTGGTAATAAACCTCCGGGCCTGCTTGGCCAACAAAGCCTTGTTAAAGCAATTAAGGTCCCTAAATCCCAAACCCCCATCCATTTTCCTTTTACATAATATCTCCCATTTGATCCAATGTCCCCTTCCCCCGATTGTTTTTCCACCAAAATTATTTGATTTTCCGATGGAGTTTATTACAAAGATCCTGAGGCATCAAAAAACATGACATAGCATACATGGGTAAAGCACAAGCCACAGCTTTAATGAGAATTTCTTTCCCTGCTTGGGTAAGATGTCTCTCCCTCCAACCAGATAACTTAGAACTAAGTCTATCTAGAATGAATGAAAAAGTACGAGATTTTGACTTACCAAAGGTAGTAGGAAGTCCTAGATAGATGCCATGTGAGTCTACCTCCTGGATATCCAGTGTAGAGATTACCTCGATTCTGGTGGTGGGGAGAGTGGCAGGACTAAAGAGTACTTTGGACTTTTCAGAATTGATGTGAAGCCCTGATACTGATTCATATTACTATAAGTCTTGGATTCACTATATTGCCACAGATCCTTTTAGTTTTTTATGGTGCCACTGGTTTGAATATTCTGCCACAGCCCAGAGAATTTCAATGATGTAATATTCTTTATACAAAATAGCATTAATTCTCATCATTCTTTTTACATCCTGATATTTGGTTACTCTTCCTAGTACAGCTTCTTCTTTTTTTCCCCCTTTTTTTTTGAGAGAGATAATTCCTGTTATAAGTTTCTACAAACCAAATTAGTAATTTGTTCTGTTTGCTCTCTCTTTCATTGCTGTTGGATCTTCATGGTCTTATTGGAAGCAGGAAGTGTAAGTGTAAGAGATACAGTGTGGAATTGTAAAAGGAATTAACCTTCAGGATCCCCAGGCATGCAGATCCAAAAACAGAAAAGTTTCTAGCACTTGGGAGTGTGGATCGAGCATGTGGAACAAGCACAACTGATTCAATGATCTGATTCCTGTCTTTTAAAACAATGCACAATTATTTTTATTGTATAATTGCACAAGGATATCTGCTGAGACTGTTAATGACAAAATCTGATAATTTTCAAATTTATGAATGTTATTACATACTTTTCATCAGATGACATATCATCTTACTAGGTCTAGGAGAGAGAGGATGTGAAAATGAGAATACTATTATAAATAAATAAAAATAAATAAAAAATAAAAAAGGTATTTGCAACGGTAGGAAAATTCCCTAACAAATAGACAAAGGCGTGGGACCCTCTAAACAAAATATTTGATATGGTAACTTAATACCGTAGCATATATTGAACTAAGTTGCCACGGTATTTACCATAACATACACTTAGTTATTTGCCACGGTAAATACCGTCGCATATACTTGAGTTTTTGTCATGGTAACTAATTACCGTGGCTAAAGCTAATAGAATCGACCCATGCTAATTTATGTTGCAAATGTTTACGACGGCTTTCTAACTGACGGAATTCCGACGGAAAGTTACCTTCGGTCACAGTATTTGCTACGGTACCTGGGCTTTTGCCACGATAATTTTTCGTGGCAAAGGCCCTTATTTGTTGTAGTGAAATGTGTCTTTGAAGACGCAAATGATGAAACCAAATGAGGTAAGACGTGATGGTTAATGAATATGGACAAGGAGATGATGTTTATGTTACTTGGGGATATTGGTAATAAATGGTTGTGAACCTCTTTATAATTATCACGATTGGAGGAAAGTACCCACTCATACAAGGAAGCATTATGAAATAAAATCCAGGTAAAATGATTAGTAATCTTAGTTGCATTAGTATTTACAACTAATATATATATTTTTTTTGATAAATGATTTTTTTTTCTTGCAGAAGAGATATCAAATTGATGTTTTGGGTAAGAAATGGGTATATGTCAAAATGGGGCTGCAATGTAAGACTTTTAAAACGGATATAAGAAAATAATCTTTTTGATGATGTTGATAATATTTATGAGGCAATCAATAATTGTCTAGCGGTGATTCCATTAAATCACTTGAAGGATCTAATAGACATGGAGTAGTGAAAAGAACATGGTAAAATGTTATTTATTTGTGAAAATACATTTTATAAGTAAGAGTCAAGGTTAAATAATGCTAATCTTTTATTTGTTTTGTTAATATGTAGAAAATGCGTCATGTTAATATCGACATCAAAACACTCCAAAAGATGACTCATATTTGTGGCCAAAGAAGCTATGCACAACGTTTTCGCATGAAAGCACGTTTCTAAAATGTTACTCTATTTAAATTATTGAGAACATGTATGCAAATTATTAGTTAACATTTTCTTCTTTGGGTTTATTTATTTATTTATTTTTGGGTTGGATTTCTTTAGAAAAAGGAGCATCCTAAAGGTTTGGACCTTACAAGGATAGATATGTTTTTTGAAACACATACAAGGAATGATGAAACTCTTGTTGATCCTACTTCTGCTAAAGTAATGGTATGCATTTATTTATAAGATTAATGTATATATGAATGATGTGATATTGTAGTATTTAGTGGGCTAACTTGGTTGAGAAATGTTTAATGATCAGAGTGCGATAAATGAAGAATTGGCCAATTTACCTGAAGATAATCGAAATGATGTTCCAATCCTTGAAAGTATCTTCACTACTCATTTGGGACTAGATACCCATGGTCGGGTGCGTTTGCGAGGAGTAGGAGTAAATCCAAAGGATTTTGGGTTAACAAAAACCCAATAAAACAAGGTGTTGGATGCATACTTGTCATAGCGATGAGGCGGTTTTAGCTAGTTGGGGCGATGAGTCGACAAGGCGCCATCCAAGGCGCTTTTGAGGCGGTCGAGACGTTTTAAGTGAAATTTTTACTTTTTAGTGTACATCTCATACACTAATTCATTATAAACATATCTTATATATAATAAAAAAACTAATATTAGCCATTTAGCCTACCTCAAGTCATCCAACATACTACAAACCACACAATAGGTACTAAATAAATTTCAAGTATCATACTATCATTAACAAGAACCAAGATACAAGCACCATGAAATGCAATGGATAAATAAATAAAAGCACATAATATCAAAAGAATTGCAGTTCAAAGGAATCCCATGTACACAGTGCATACACCAAGTAATATATCTCAAGAATGCAAACCAAACCAGAAGAAAAGAAAAGAAAAAGCAACTTATAACATTGTTACAACGCAGAAAAAAAAATCCGGCAACATACCGTCGCCTGAGATGGTGATCGAAGCCGCTGGAACTTGGTCGTTGCAACTACGGTGGCTTTCGTATGAGCCTATGAGGGAAAAAGAAAGAAGAAGAAGCAGAAGTAAGAGAGTAGCAGGCTAGCAGCAGAAGTTGATCAATTTTGGACCTTCGAAACTGAAAAAGACAATATAGTGTGTCGCCGGTGATATTTCTGGTTGTCGTTGGAGTCGTTGGCTGCTATTGTCGATCGAGTGGAACTGAAGAGAGTAGCAGAGGAAGATAGTACCAGGCGTGAATCGTGATAGAAGAAATCAAGAAATGAAAAGCTGAAGAGAGTTCTGGGCCTTCTGGCTGTCGCCGGTGATACTTTTAGCTGTCATCGGAGTTGTTGACCTTCGTCGTTGATGAAGAGAGTAGCAAAGGGTGAGGGCCGAGAGACAGAGACGACGAGAGCAGAGAGTTAGGCTCGCAAACAATTGGGATGGTTTTTTTTTTTTGGTTAATAATTTATTGTTAGAATGATCCCATGTATCTCATGTAAAACTTATATATGCACTCAACCATTAGATGATTTCCAATTGGAATCTAATTTCTAATTCATATTTTACCTTTGATTTGGAATAAAAAATATGATGGTTTTTAAAACCCACAAAGGCGTCTCCTATGGGTCTGATGCGTCTGAGGCGACACATAGGCGATGCCACAGAGCCTAAGGCGACCGCTTTATGGCCTTCATATGAGGTGGTTGTCACCTCATCTCCACAAAGACCGCCAGGACGCCAAGGCGATGCCTTGACAACTATGGTTGGATGGCAAACTTCAAAGTTGACTAAAACACTAACAAGTGGAATAAGAAAGAGAAGGAAAAGAAACGAAGAGAAGAGGAAAAGAGACAAAGAGAAGAAGAAAGGAAATTAGTTGCTTAGAAGTATAATGCATTGCAGGAAAAAGTGGACTTATTAACAAAATTGTTATTGGACAGGAATCCTGTATTAGATAATGATAAACTATTATATTTCATTTGACCAATGTATAATTTAGCTAAGAACCATGCAAGTATAACTGATTTGAAAATTAACTTTTATTTATGTTGTAATTGACCAACAGCTAATCAAATTAAATAGGAGTGTATGTTGCACATAAGTAATCACAGTTCTTGCAGTTATTGTTTGGTAAGACATTATTCATAGTTATTTTTTATGCTTATTTAACTTGCATAAATTAATTTATTAGTTGCTTTATTTTACTAATTGATGCATTTTCATTGCAGGGAATAGATCTCTTGCTCAGAAATTTTGGTGTTGGCATTGCCACATGCTCCATCTTCCATATTAACAATTATGGGATGAATTACTTTTCACGTGGTTTTTATTTTTAAAAGAATTATTGTTCTTGTGGGTCTTTTTGGAGATATAATATTCACGTGGAGAATCTTGCATTCTTTTCTTTTATTATTCTTCCTCTTGTGGGTTTTCCTTATTTGTTTTGATGTTTATGTTAAACAAATTAATCTTTTGATCTAAATGTTGCATTTTTCTTATTATTGTTATTTGAAAGTGTGTTCTGGGAGTAAATATTTACTACTTTAAATGAGAGGTTGTGATTTCATCACTTAGTGATTTGCAACAACTTTAGACCATGCAAAGTTCTGTCTGTCCCAAAACAGGAGTGTTTTGAGAACTTCACAGGTTCATCTAATCCATCTATTCAAGGTAATGTTGCATTTGTTTAAAACAGGATATGGTGGATTCAAGTGCACTTAATGTCTCTGACCTATGCTCTACTTCTTTGAAATACTTGCGTCTCCAATGGTCAATGCTATATATAACTTCTCCAATGGTCAATGCTACTTTGATATCCTTGGATAAATCTGCTCTTTGAACTTAAGTTCAATGGTTGGAAGTGATGATTCTTTTCCCAACTGCTTGACTCTGATGAACTTAAGTTCAATGGTTGTGGTTCATATTGTTACTGTTTTTGGTGAGTATATCTGGACTTGAGATATCTTAAACTCTAAACTACGATGTGTGATTTCTCGGTTGGTTTCGTTGCTTCTCCAAAGCCTAACATTTCATGATTTGTGTAATTTATATATTATCTGTTGGAATTTGTTAATATAATTAATAAATTAAATGCCCAATGGCAAATTTGGAAACTCACTATTAGGGCGGTTACAAAATAGGGTTATATATTTTGATAACCATCGCATAATTGAGGGTGATTACATTAAGTAAGTTTTTCTAGAAACGGTGGCTCCCATCTCTCTCTCCTTCTCTCCTAGAAATGCAGGAAGGAGAAACTCATTGGAGGTTTCGTTTCTTTGCTTTAGATCACTCATCCATCTTTCTTTCCACATGGCATTTGGGTTGTGGAAATTATTCCCTATCCTAGTGATTGTGAAATCACCCCGGTAGAGCTTTGGTGGTGGAATGAGAACGTGGATCCAAATTTACTTCCGCTGCGTATACTTCATTATTTAGGAAAGCGAATCCAGGTAAGGATCTTTCCCATCAATTAATCGAATTGAGATAACTAGAGTTATTACCAACATTGGCATCAAAGCCATTGGTTTCCATAGTTCTTTGTTCCTCCCCATTGTTTCATTTGATTGTATGGATCCAATGGGAGGATCAAGGGTTTATAGTAACCCATGGAGAATCCATGGTTTAATATGAAACCAATGGGAGAATTGATAGGATTTTTGGAAACCCTTATTTTTTGTTCGGATCCGAGTGGAAGATCCTTAAGTATTTCTCTAATGAAGTTTTGCATGAATTCATAATCCAAGATAATTATTTTGTTTAAGATTAATTGCTGGATTTTTTCATGTGTTTTTGGATGATTTTTTGGGAGAAAAAAAAAAAAAACTTGTTTTTGGAAAAAATTTTGTTCAAGAAAAAAAATCAGAAAAACGCTATTTTTTGGTCATTGTGGACGACCGTCTAGTTGCAGAAATCCAGATGGATTCCCAGACGGAGAGCTGTCTCAGAATCCGTTTGATTTTTTGTCCAGTTTTGAATGTGTTTCTATTTACTGGACATCAATGGCTCACAATCTATGTGATGTTTGAGCATTGAGGGCCTAATGGGGCCTAGTGGGAGCTAATGAGGTAGAAGTGTTTTGCATGAACCTCCTCATAGCATTAACATGATTGCATGTTTTATTTTATTAAAACTGTTTTTAATTATGGGTCTATCAATCATGTTTCTTGCACATAATGAAACTAGTATATAAGTCTATGTGGGTTTGCATGAGAATTTGATTAAATGTTTGTTAGCATCTCTTTTGGTTTAAATGCTTATCCCGTAGGTTGACTATGCTAGTATGATTTGCTGTTGCATGAGTTGTGTTTTATGCTAGAATAGTTGAACTCATCATTGTATGTAATGTCTCTAGAATAAATAACTGCTACCAAGAACATTGTTGCTGACTTCGCGAAAGGAGATAAATTGAATGAGAGGAATTATGACCTCTGGCACCGAAAGGTGCAGTATCTCCTAGAAGAACAGAACATGTTGGAAACCATAAACTAGACCATGTCCCCACCTGAGGAAGGTACCACTGCACAATATCGCAGGGACCTTGAGCTTTACAATGCCTGGAAGAGGAAGGACCGGGTAGCTAGGATTAGTATCCTAAGCTCCATAAGGGATGACCTGATGCTTCGGTTTGAGAAGCATAGGACTGCAAAGTCTTTGTGGGAGGCTGTGAAGTTCCAGTACGGAGGGAACTTCCACCACAAGAGGCTGCTAGCTTGGACTCACCTTTGATGGTTATAAAATTCGTCAGGGTCACACCATGAGGCAATATATAATCATCATGTCTAACATGATTAGTGAGTTGAGCGCATGTGGGCGCCAAAAGACTGATGAGGAGCAAGTCTTTGTAGTCATCAGGTCATTGCCAAAGACTTGGGAGCATATAAAGATCTTCTTGACTTATGCTGATGAAGTCAAGACTTTTGATCAAGCTGCCAAGCACCTTGAGCTAGATGAGGATCGGATGTTGGCCGATGCCCCTCAAACTAAAGTATTTGCTGCTGAAGCTAGCACTAGTAAGGGTGCAGGCTTCGAGCGCAAGAATGAGAGAGCTCAACCTCAGTGGTCTAGGAAAAGTAATAGAGGTGGGACCATAAACAAGAGTGGTTTATGAGACATGGTTTTAGAGTTGTATTTGAAAACAATTCTTTGGTTTTGTATTTAGGTGATACAGTTTATGGTTATGGTTTTCTTTAGAATGGTTTCATTGTATTGGATACATATTATTCATTTAATTCTAGTAGTGCTTTTTTTTGCCAAAATACTGTGTGTATTGATTCTAATTTGTGGCATGCTAGACTAGGACATATTGGCTTAGATAGAATGAATAGGTTGGCAAGAGAAGGTCTCTTAGGCCAAGGTTCACTATCTGATTTGCCAACCTGTGAGTCATGTCTAGTAGGAAAAGCAACTAGAAAACCATTTAAAAAGGCTTTGAGAGCCTCTCTTCCTTTAGAACTTATCCATTCAGATGTATGTGGACCCATGAATGTGCATACTAGAAAAGGATAGGCTTATTTCATCACATTCATAGATGACTATACACGGTATGGTGACATTTATCTAATTTCTCATAAGTCAGAAGCTCTAGAATGCTTTAAGAAATTCATGAGCTTAGTTGAGAATCAGTTAGATAAAAGGATTAAAACTCTTAGAACGGATAGAGGTAGAGAGTATCTCTCCGATATGTTCAAAGGGTTGTGTGATGAAAAGGGGATATCTAAACAACTAACTATTCCAAGGACTCCACAACAAAATGGAGTTGCTGAGAGGAGGAATAGAACCTTACTAGACATGGTGAGATCCATGATGGCGCAGGAAATCTACCCATCTCTTATTGGGGAGATGCTTTGCTGACTGCGGCTTATATCCTCAACAGAGTTCCAACCAAATTGGTTCCTTCCACACCATATGAGTTGTGGACCGGAAGGAAGCCAAATTTGAGTTACTTGTGCGCATGGGGATGTGCAACATATGTTCACTCTACTTCTCACCAATATGGAAAGCTTGGACCTAAAGGAAGAAAGAGTATCTTTGTGAGATATTCTGAACCCTCAAAGGGCCATGTCTTTATTGGACTAGATGAGAGTGAGAGGAGAACGGAACTTGAGTCTAGGGATGCAACATTCTTGGAGAATGATTTTCCATCTCTTTCAGGAGTTAACAAAGAATCATCGGAATTCTTTGAGATACAAGATAGTGGTCTTGTCACTCCAGGGATTCAGATTCTGAATAATGAACCTGGGGTTCATCTAGAAGATCCTAGTGGGAGTGGGAGTGCAGATGTGATAGCTACCTCAGAGGGTGAGCAATCTGACATGCACTTGCGCCATAGTGGGCGCTGGCAAGTTCCTCGTCGACGTTTCAACATAGAGGATGAAGCCTACATGGTCACTCCTGAAGAGATCGACTGTGAGTGACTTCAGTCGATGAGCATGAACCGAAGAGCATGCAGGAAGCTCTTGCGGGGTCAAGCTCAAAGGAATGGTTGAAAGCAACAAAGGAAGAGTTGGAGTCGATGAAAGTTAATCATGTCTGGGACTTGGTTGACTTGCCGCCAGGCCGAAAGGCAATTGGGAACAAGTGGGTTCTTAAGATCAAGAGAAAGGCGGATGGATCTATTGAGAGATTCAAGACTCGTTTAGTGGCTAAGGGCTACACCCAACGAGAGGGCGTTGATTATGAGGAAAATTTTTCCCTTGTGGTTAGGTTTGCCTCAATTCGTCTCATACTAGCCATTGTTGCTCAGTTGGACTTGGAGCTTTATTAGATGGATGTAAAAACTGCTTTTCTCAATGGAGAACTTTGAGGAAGAGATCTATATGGATCAACCTCAAGGCTTTCAAGCAAATGGACTTGAGCGCAAAGTGTGCAAGCTTAAGAAGTCCATATATGGCTTAAAGCAAGCATCTAGATAGTGGAATGTGCGCTTCCACCAAGCTATGATGGAAAATGGTTTTTCCATGCTTGAGGAAGACCACTGTGTTTACACCAAGAGATCTGATGGTAATTATGTCATTCTGACACTGTACGTAGATGACATACTTATGGCTAGCAATAGCAAGGAGCTATTGGAAACCATTAAGAAATGGTTGTCCTCCGTATTTGATATGAAGGACATGGGTGAAGCAAGCTATGTGCTTGGTGTCAAGATTGTCAAAAATAGGCAAAAGAGATTACTGGGTTTATTTCAAGAGACGTATATTGACAATGTCTTGACTAGATACCAGATGCACAATTGCAAACCAATTGATACTCCAGTGGAGAAGGGTTTGTATTTGAGCCTTGATATGGGTCCTAAGACTCCAGAGGAGAAAACCAAGATGGAAAGAGCTCCATATTCCAGTGCAGTGGGTAGCCTTATGTACGCTATGATGTGTACTAGGCCGGATATTTGTTATGCAGTGGGTTTGGTTAGTCAATACCAATCAAACCCAGGCATAGAGCACTGAAAAGCAGTCAAGAGGATATTGAGATATCTCAGAGGAACGAGTAACTACATGCTGTGTTACCAAGGATTGGATTTGCGGTTAGTTGGCTATAGCGATGCCGACTGGGCTGGAGACATCGATGAGCGCAAATCAACATCTAGATATGCTTTCTTGCTGAATGGCGGGGCCATTTTGTGGTGTAGCAAGAAGCAGGCTTGTATATCCCTCTCGACCATGGAAGCAGAGTATGTGGCATGCTCAGTTACGGTTCAAGAGGCTATTTGGTTGAGGAGATTCCTTTGACATACTGGAATTGTGATGATGTCCAAAGAGGTTGCCCTTGTCAACTGTGATAGTACGGAAGCTCTTAGCTATGTCAAGGACCCCAAGTATCATGGGAAGACCAAACATATACAGTTGAGATATCACTTTGTTAGAGACATTATATCAAGGAAGAAAGTTGTACTTAAGCACATATCTACTAGTCAGATGGTAGCTGACCCTCTTACCAAACCTATAGCCAAGGATGTTTTTATTTCTCATGTAAAATCCTTGGGCTTGCGTAGATTGTGACTTTCTTTTGTACTGAAACTTTCTTATTATTGAGTGATATAAGTTCATTCTAGCATTTATTTTATTCACTTTCTGTGTAATTGTGTTTCTTCTAGCATAAAACAAGATATGTCAATAGGCAAGAGAATGGCTCACTCACACGAGCATTCGCCTCTAGCACCTTGGAGGTGAGCGGAGATGAGACGGATTGTGAATGACTTTGTGTAGGTCAATGCATAATGATGATGTCACCTTGATTTGGAATCAAGATGAGTTTCTCTATTGTGAAGAGAATCGACATGAATGTTCCCACTATTCATGTTGCCTATAGGAGCCAGGTTGGAGTACTTTATGTGGCGCTAGGGTGGCGACAATAAAGAAACTCGGGTTAGGCGCAAGAGGTTGCGACTAGACTAAGACCTGTATGGTGTTGAGATGGACATACGTTCTATTGTATATAGAATGGTCCACCATAGCACGTATATCATACTATGTGTGCTTAGCGATCATTGGAAATGAGAGGATGGATCCCTGCTCCTCTCATTGTGTGAGTCCTGGACTTTATGGTCCGTAAGTGTTCTTAGTAACTTTCGATGACATCATGAAACAAAGGGTTGGTGTGGCTACTTTGGGGTGTTACCTATGGTCATGATTGATTCGACCTAAAGGGGCACTACCGGGAAAGGAGTTAATCCTAAGTGTAGTGATGGTCTAGGGCGAAAGGAAATGTTTGATTCAAGTGCACCCTAAAAGTGTTTGCTGGCGCCAACTGTATGTGTTACAGTAGTGAACATTTTAAGGACAAGAAGGTGATCTCTCAGAGGGATTGAGCTACCTTTAGTCTGGTGAGTTTGAATAAACATAGGACACTGTGGTATACTAATACTTATTTGATATGTTTCTTTGAGTGATGTGCCATTCTAGCCTTCTGGGAAGGTTTCTAGTTTGGGGCTCACGCATGTAGGTATATCACCGGTCGCACAACCCATTTTTTCCAGTATGACTTGTGGTTGTTAGTGTCTGGGACACAGGTGGTCTATGTATCTAGGATACATAGCAAAGAGATCAATATATATGTATATCTGGGATATGCATGTGTGTCTGGGACACAAGAGGTCTATGTATCTGAGATACATAATAGAGAGATTGAATGTGTATATCTGGGATATACATGTGTGTGAGACACATTGAGAGATTAACACTTGCCCTTGTGCAAGTGGGAGATGTTGGAATTTATTAATATAATTAATAAATTAAATGCCCAAGGGCAAATTTGGAAACTCACTATTAGGGCGGTTACAAAATAGGGTTATATATTTTGGTAACCACCGCATAATTGAGGGTGATTACATTACGTAAGTTTTTCCAGAAAAGACGGCTCCATCTCTCTCTCCTCTCCTAGAAATGCAGGAAGGAGAAACTCATTGGAGGTTTCCTTCCTTTGCTTTAGATCACTCATCCATCCTTCTTTCCACACGGCATTTGGGTTGTGGAAATTATTCCCTATGCTAGTAATTGTGAAATCACCCCGGTAGAGCTTTGGTGGTGGAAAGAGAATGTGGATCCAGATTTACTTCCGCTTCGTATACTTCATTATTTAGGAAAGGGAATCCAGGTAAGGATCTTTCCCATCAATTAATCGAATTGAGATAACTGGAGTTATTACCAACATTATCAATAATGGTGTTAATCTGGGCAGATATTTTGATGTACTTCCAAAGCCTGAGCCAGTGTAGGGCTGTTATGGTGAGTCCAACAGTTGGTTGGTTAAACCTCCACTTAGATTCCAAAACTTGGATACTTGATGATTTATGCTGCTTTTAATATTCACTGCTGTTGTCATAGCTCTGATAGTTTGGATGTAAAGCCTTCAAACCACGTATTAAGTTTCCCATCCCATCTCTGCTGTATGGCCTCCCATGATATGAATTTTACTCTTTATTTTCATGTTTGGACAAAAATAGCCTTAAAGTTGGAAGGATGAATTTGCAAGTATCCTTAGAGCTTCATGCCTTGAAGTGGAAAATTTTGATTTGGCTGAATTCACTAGACTGATAAATGATTTACACACAGAAACGTCTCAACCGAGTTTTGGAACCCACTTAACTGCCTCTCATCTGACATTTGGGATGTCAAGGAAATTAAGGGAAATTATATTTTCCCCTCATTATTATTGTTGTTACTGCCATGTAGTTTGGATTATTATTACTCTGAAAACATTTGTTTTGGAATTTGTAGTGTATTTTCTAGGTATGGAGTTCAAAGTCTGGATCAGCTCCCCTGACGGTTTCTGACCACACAAAGCAGTGGGGCCCACGGTGAAAAACACTTTTTGGAAAAACACCAAAAAAAAAAAATTAAATTTTACCCGTGGGCCCCCGTTTGTGTGGTCGGGCCCGTCGGGGGCCTCGTGCTCCCGCGGGGTGGGTCCGGTCGAGTTCATAACTTGCCTGTAATATTATTTGTAAACCAGACAACAAGTGTGCGGTGTCAAGGTCCAAAAGATCTCTCCTCCCTCACACTGTTCTATAAGAGATTGACAGGTAGGAATCCTTTGAGAACAAGGCATTACCTCCATGCTCCTCTTTTCCTTGTTTAAATTTGAGGACCTTATAATATTTGCTGCCTCAAAATCAAGGCTTAAGGCAGTTGGATATTTTGCTATGGATCAACCTAGTAGCTTTGGAGCTGAAAAAACATCCCCTCAACTTGGGATTGTTCTTTCAGGAGAGGAGATTTTAATGAGGGATCCTCGTCTTGTGATTGCAGTATTATTCCTTTGCTTAAGAGTGTTCCTGTACATGTTCCCAAAAATTGTGTAAGTGTTCCTGTACATTTTCCTTATCAGCAATTTTCTGTTATTTTTTCAGGGGAACATGTTGATCCAGTAGTTAAAGAGCAATGCCTTGGGTGTTAAAAGGAAGTCATGGCTAGAGAATGTAAATCTAGTCAAGCAAACAAAGACGGGTCAAACAAACTTAGGTCCAATCTATTGCCACCCAAACTTTACATGGTTCTGCAATTTTGTTTTCTATTGCTAATGATAGCTTTGTTGAATTGATTGAATGAGCTGATGATGCTTAGATTTTCCTCACTGGTTCACACTGTTTAAATAATAATGCGTTCTTTTGGGGTATTTTCAGGTTCTCAAGAGAGAGAACATAGCCCATCCAGTGTCACCTCAGGTAAACAATTCACTTGCAGCTGCATGTTGAAGCGGTCCAGAGAAGATGAGATGGTCACAACCTCTCCTTGTAAAAGAGCAAGATGATGCGTTATTTCCTTCCTTTTTGTTGCTAAGGAAGTGCAAAATTATTGGTCTCATCTACACACTCAACAGAGGCAAGTTTCTGTAAAATCGTTTGGTGGTGTTGAGAGCCTCTTCAGATCTGAAGTGGGAGCAGAATGTAGAACAGCTGTACATCCTTATCTTGTGTTTTCTTTTGGCCGTGCTCTAAGGAAGAGTGACAACACAAAATACTATGAGATATTTGGTGTCTCAAAAAGTGAAGTCAAGATGAACTTTGTAGGTAATACTCCAAAAGTAATTCAGTTCAATTAATTGATGGGGAAAAAAATCCTTACCTGGATTCACTTTCCCTTACTTGAAGTATTCGCAACGGAAGTCTAGATCCACGTTCTCGTTCCACCACCAAAGATTTACCGGCGAGATTCCACAATCACAGGGAAAGGGAATAATATCCACAACCCAAATGCCGTGGATTAATGGAATGAAGATCAAATACTAGGAAAGAAGAATTTCTAAGCCTGCGATTCTAAGAGAGAGGGAGAGAGAGATAGAGCCGCCGTTTCTCAGAGATTCGCTCGTGCAAATGAATCACTCAGTTTCTTGCTCACTATGCGGTGGTTACCAAAATATATAACCCTATTTTGTAACCGCCCTAATAGTGAGTTTCCAATATTGCCCTTGGGCATTTAATTTATTAATCAAATTAATAAATTCCAACAGCTCCCACTTGCACAAGGGCAAGTGTTAATCTTTCAATGTGTCCTAGACACACTTGTATATCCCGATATACACATTCAATCTCTCCGCTATGTATCCCGATACATAGACCTCTTGTGTCCCGACACACATGCATATCCCGGATATACATATATATTGATCTCTTCACTATGTATCCCGATACATAGACCACCCGTGTCCCGGACACTAATATCCACAAGTCATACTGGCAAATGGGTTGTGCGACCGGTGATATACCCGACACGTGAGCCCCAAACTAGAAACCTTCCCGAGGCCGAATGGCACATCACTCATAGAAACAAATCAAATAAGCATTAGTATAACACGGTGTCCTAGGTTTATTCAAACTCACCGACTAAAGGTATCTCGATCCCTCCGAGAGATCACCTTCTTGTCCTTAAAATGTTCACTACCGTAACACATACAGTTGGCGCCGGAAACACTTTTTAGGTGCGGTTGAATCAAACCTTTCCTTTCGCCCCGACCATCACTACACTTAGGATTGACTCCTTTCCCGGTAGTGCCCCTTTAGGTCGAATCAATCATGACCATAGGTAACACCCCAAAGTAGCCACATCAACCCTTCATTTCATGATGTCGTCGAAAGTCACTAAGAACACTAATGGACCATAAGGTCCAGGACTCACACAATGAGAGGAGCAGGGATCCATCCTCTCATTTCCAATGATCGCTTGCACACATAGTATGATATATGTGCTATGGTGGAGCATTCTATATACAATAGAACGTATGTCCATCTCAACACCATACAGGTCTTAGTCCGGTCGCAACCCCTTGCGCCTAACCCGAGTTTCTTTATTGTCGCCACCCTAGCGCCACATAAAGTACTCGCATGCTCCTATAGGCAACATGAATAGTGGGAACATTCATGTCGATTCTCTTCACAATAGAGAAACTCATCTTGATTCCAAATCAAGGCGACATCATGATTATGAATTGACCTACACAAAGTCATTCACAATCCGTCTCATCTCTCGCTCGCCTCCAAGGCGCCGGAGGCGAATGCTCGTGTGAGTGAGCCATTCTCTTGCCTATTGACATATGTTGTTTTATGCTAGAAGAAACACAATCACACAGAAAGTGAATAATAAAAAAATGCTGGAATGAACTCATATTATTCATTAATAAGAAAGTCTCGGACAAAAATAAGTCACAATCTACGCAAGCCCAAGGATTTTACATGAGAATAAAAACATCCTTGGCTATAGGTTTGGTAAGAGGGTCATCTACCATCAAACTAGTAGATATGTGCTTAAGTACAACTTTCTTTCTTGATGTAATGTCTCTAACAAAGTGATATCTCAACTGTATATGTTTGGTCTTCCCATGATACTTGGGGTCCTTGACATAGCTAAGAGCTGCCGTACTATCACAGTAGACAAGGGCAGCCTCTTTGGATGTCATCACAATCCAGTATGTCGAAGGAATCTCCTCAACCAAACAGCCTCTTGAACCGCAGCTGAGCATGCCACATACTCTGCTTCCATGGTGAGAGGATATACAGCCTGCTTCTTGCTACACCACGAAATGGCCCCGCCATTCGCAAGAAGCATATCCGGAGGTTGATTTGCGCTCATCGATGTCTCCAGCCCAGTCGGCATCACTATAGCCAACTAACCACAAATCCGATCCTTGGTAACACAACATGTAGTTACTCGTTCCTCTAAGATATCTCAATATCCTCTTGACTACTTTCCAGTGCTCTATGCCTGGGTTTGATTGGTATCGACTAACCAAACCCACTGCATAACAAATATCCGGCCTAGTACACATCATAGCGTACATAAGGCTACCCACCGCACGGATATGGAACTCTTTCCATCTTGGTTTTCTCCTCTGAGTCTTGGGACCCATATCAGGCTCAAATGCAAACCCTTCTCCACCGGAGTATCAATTGGTTTGCAGTTGTGCATCTGTATCTCGTCAAGACATTGTCAATATAGGTCTCTTGAAATAAACCCAAGAATCTCTTTTGCCTATTTCTGACAATCTTGACACCAAGCACATAGCTTGCTTCACCCATGTCTTTCATATCAAATACGGAGGACAACCATTTCTTAATGGTTTCCAATAGCTCCTTGCTATTGCTAGCCATAAGCATGTCATCTACGTACGGTGTCGAATGACATAATTATTATCGATCTCTTGGTGTAAACACGGTGGTCTTCCTCAAGCATGGAAAAACCATTTTCCATCATAGCTTGGTGGAAGCGCACATTCCACTGTCTAGATGCTTGCTTTAAGCCATATATGGACTTCTTAAGCTTGCACACTTTGCGCTCAAGTCCATGTGCTTCAAAGCCTTGAGGTTGATCCATATAGATCTCTTCCTCAAGTTCTCCATTGAGAAAAGCAGTTTTTACATCCATCTGATAAAGCTCCAAGTCCAACTGAGCAACAATGGCTAGTATGAGGCGGGTTGAGGCAAACCTAACCACGGGGAAAAAGTTTCCTCATAATCAACGCCCTCTCGTTGGGTGTAGCCCTTAGCCACTAAACGAGCCTTGAATCTCTCAATAGATCCATCCGCCTTTCTTTTGATCTTGAGGACCCACTTGTTCCCAATTGCCTTTCGGCCTAGCGGCAAGTCAACCAAGTCCCAGACATGATTAACTTTCATCGACTCCAACTCTTCCTTTATTGCTTTCAACCATTCATTTGAGCTTGACCCCGCAAGAGCTTTCTGCACGCTCTTTGGTTCATGCTCATCGAGTGAAGTCATCTCACAGTCGATCTCTTCAAGAGTTACCATGTAGGCTTCATCCTCTATGTCGAAACGTCGACGAGGAACTAGCCCGCGCCCACTACGGCGCAAGTGCATGTCAAATCGCTCACTGTCTAAGGTAGCTATCACATCTGCACTCCCACTCCCACTAGGATCTTCTGGACGAACCCCAGGTTCATTATCCAGAATCTGAATCCCTTGAGTGACAAGACCACTACCTTGTATCTCAAAGAATTCTGATGAGTCTTTGTTAACTCCTGAAAGAGATGGAAAATCATTCTCCAAGAATGTTGCATCCCTAGACTCAAGTTCCGTTCTCCTCTCATTCTCATCTAGTCCATTGAAGACATGGCCCTTTGAGGGTTCAGAATATCTCACAAAGATACACTTTCTTCCTCTGGGTCCAAGCTTTCCATATTGGTGAGAAGTAGAGTGAACATATGCTGCACATCCCCATGCGCGCAAGTAACTCAAATCTGGCTTCCTTCCGGTCCACAACTCATATGGTGTGGAAGGAACCGATTTGGTTGGAACTCTGTTGAGGATATAGGCCGCAGTCAGCAAAGCATCTCCCCAATAAGAGATGGGTAGATTTGCCTGCGCCATCATGGATCTCACCATGTCTAGCAAGGTTCTATTCCTCCTCTCAGCAACCCCATTTTGCTGTGGAGTCCTTGGAATAGTAAGTTGTCTAGATATCCCCTTTTCATCACATAACCCTTTGAACATATCGGAGAGATACTCTCTTCCTCTATCCGTTCTAAGAGTTTTAATCCTTTTATCTAACTGATTCTCAACCAAGCTCATGAATTTCTTAAAACATTCCAGAGCTTCTGACTTATGAGAAATTAGATAAATGTGACCATACCTTGTATAGTCATCTATGAATGTGATGAAATAAGACTGTCCTTTTCTAGTATGCACATTCATGGGTCCACACACATCTGAATGGATAAGTTCTAAAGGAAGAGAGGCTCTCAAAGCCTTTTTAAATGGTTTTCTAGTTGCTTTTCCTGCTAGACATGACTCACAGGTTGGCAAATCAGATAGTGAACCTTGGCCTAAGAGACCTTCTCTTGCCAACCTGTTCATCCTATCTAAGCCAATATGTCCTAGTCTAGCATGCCACAAATTAGAATCAATACACACAGTATTTTGGCAAACAAAAGCATTACTAGAATTAAATGAATAATCAATTGTATCCAATACAATGAAACCATTATCAAGAAAACCATAACCATAAACTGTATCACCCATATACAAAACCAAAGAATTGTTTTTAAACACAACTCTAAAACCATGTCTCATAAACCACTCTTGTTTCTGTTCCCACCTCTGTTACTTTGCCTAGACCACTGAGGTTGAGCTCTCTCCTTCTTGCGCTTGAAGCCTGCACCCTTACTAGTGCTAGCTTCAGCAGCAAATACATCAGTTTGAGGGGTATCGGCCAACATCCGATCCTCATCAAGCTCAAGGTGCTTGGCTGCTTGATCGAAAGTCTTGACCTCATCAGCATGAGTCAAGAAGATCTTCATATGCTCCCAAGTCTTTGGCAATGACCTAATGACTGCGGAGACTTGCTCCTCATCAGTCTTCTGGCGCCCACATGCGCTCAACTCACTAATCATGTTAGACATGATGGTTATATGCTGCCTCATGGTGTGACCCTGACGCATCTTATAACCGTCAAAGTGAGTCCTAGCTGGCCCTCTTGTGGTGGAAGTCCCTCCATCTGGAACTTCCCCTCCCACAAAGACTTTGCATCCTATGCTTCTCATAACGAAGCATCAGGTCATCCCTCATGGAGCTCTTGTATCCCCTCCGTCTTTCCTCTTCCAAGCATTGTATATTCGGTCCTCTCTTCTTCCTTCCTCTGTTCTTCTTTTGGTCTCCCTTCCCTCTTCCGATATTCCCTTTCTGCCGGTCTTTCCTCTCATTCACTTATCTCCTTTAGTGTCCCTGCTCTTGTAGCACCATTTTTTCTAGAGATATTACATACAGATGGTTCATAAATCTGCATAAAACACAACTCATGCAACAAAATCACACTAGCATAGTCAACCTTGGATAAGCACTTAACCAAAGAGATGCTAAAAAACATTCATCAATTCTCATGCAACCCACTGCTTATACACTAGCTTCTTCTGCGAACATGTTGTGACCCATAATAAATAGTTTTATTAAAATAAACATGCAATCTTTGCTTGGGTGGTTCCCGACACTTCTACCTCATTGCTCCCACTACCCCAATGGCCCTCTCCCAAACTCCCGTTTCCTTTGTCCGTTACACATTCATCGCCCATTCCTTCATCTCCCAGACCCTCCCCTTCCTCCCTTTTGCCCACTGCCTCCCCTCCCTCCCCCTCCCTCCGCTCCTCTCCTCTCTCTTTGCCCCTCTCCCTCCCTTCCGCCTTTTCTTTTTCTTCTTTTTTCAAACGAACACTTTTTTCCCCAAAATCATCCTCTGATCCCATCTTTTCTTTATCCTGGTTATCTTCTCATCTTCTTGGTTCCTCTCCACTTATCCGATCTTAGGTTTCCCCCTTCTTCTCCCATGGTTTCTTTCCTTCCTCATTGGATCCTCTTCTGGGAACAATCTCCTCTTCTTTTACTCCGTTTCTTCTTTTTGGAAATCCCGTTCTTCCTTACTTGTTTCCTCTTCCCTTCTCTCCCCCAGTTTCCTTCCCATCCGGGTATTCCCCCTTTTTTTCTTCCCCGTTTCTCCCTTTCCTGGTTTTGCCCCCTTGTTCCTTGCCTTCTTGCCGGTTGGTTACTGTTTGGTACCCTTATAATGACTCAAAACTCTCCTGGTTAGTAGGTTTCTCTTTATTTTTGGATTCTTAGTCTTGGGTCCTTCCTATTTCTCCCCTTTCCACCCAGTCTCTTTCTTTCCTGGCGTTTCCTTTGTGCCCCCCACCTTTTTCCTTTGGGGCTTGATTCTTTTTAACCCTATTTATTTTTATCTCATTCCTTTTTGAGGCCAGCGGCTGGCCTTTCTCTTCTTTCCTCTTCTCCTTGTTTTCTTTATCTTCTCTTCTCCTTTTTTTTTTCTCTTTCCTTTGATCTTTTTTTCTTTTTTCCTTTTTTTTGTCTCTCGTTTTTTCTTTCTCTTCTTGTCGGATATTGGTCCTGTGCTTTTTTTCTTTTTTTTTCCTTTTTTTGCTTTTCCTCTTGCGTTTTATATTTTGTTCTCGTCCCTTTTTCCTTTGGCTTTTGATTTTTCATTTATTTTCCCTATCCTTTTTTTCTTAGTTTTCTTCTTCTTATACTTTTTTCTTTCACTGTGGGTTGCTCCTTTTACTTGTTTCTTTTTTTTAGTTTTAGTTCTTTCCCATTCTCTATTTTTTTTTTCTTTTCATATAGTTATTTCTTTGTCACTATTTTTTTTTCTTTGTGTGGATTCTTACTTTATATTACATGTTATGTTCTCTTTTCTTTTGTCTTTGCTTTTTCTTTTTTTTTTTCTTTTTTTTTCTTTTTTGTTTTTTTCTTCCTCCTTGCTTTTCTTTTTGTTTTTGTGGTGTTTTTGGGAGTTTTTTTTCTTCTACCTTTTTTTCTACTGTTTGTTCCTCCCTTGACTTTGTTTTTTTTTTTCCTTTTCTTTTTCTTTGCCTTCTCTTTTTCTTTTCTTTTGCTTCTGTTTTGTTTCCTCTTCTCTCCCTTTCCTTTCCTCTTTTTCTTCTCCCCTATCTCTTCTGCCTCCCTGCTCTCCTCCTTTTTTCCTTTTGGTCCCTCCTCTGGGTTCCCTGTTTCCCCCGGTTCCCCTTTTCTTCTTTCTGGCCTGTTTCCTCCTTCTTTCTTTTTTACCTATCCCAACCTCTTCCTTTCCACCCCCCCTCCCGGGTTCCCGCTTCCTTCTCCTCTTCGTGTTGGCTTCTTCTTCTTCTTGTCTTTTCTTTTTTTTTTTTTGTTTGTGTCTTTTGTTTTTTTTCCTCCTTCCTTCTCTCCTTTATATGTCTTTTTCTATTGTTTCCTTTGGCTTCTTCCAAATGGAGGATGCGTTACCAATATGTCTTCTTGAAGGAGTGATCGAAGAAGAAGTGGACGGACATGGAGCTTCATGCCAGTATCAAGACTATTCTTTTGGGTGGGATTCCATTAGAGAACTAGTCTAGTTTAGTTTTCCGTTGCGTTGAAAATTACTCTCTTTTCTTTTCAAAACTCTGATGTTATACCTTTTATTTTGAAGTAATGGATGACTGTAACCATTATTTCGGTTTTGATAACTTAGTATGATAAACTTGATTTATTCTTGTCCATTTAATTATGCTATATCATGTTTTGTATGGATTTGTCACTGAACCTAGATCTTGCGGTGTATCACCCCCACGGGTATTCGGGTATGACCGGATCCGGCTGGGTGGGGTGTGACACAAATACTAGGAAAGAAGAATTTCTAAGCCTGCGATTCTAAGAGAGAGGGAGAGAGAAATAGAGCCGCCGTTTCTCAGAGATTCGCTCGTGCAAATGAATCACTCAGTTTCTTGCTCACTAATGCGGTGGTTACCAAAATATATAACCCTATTTTGTAACCGCCCTAATAGTGAGTTTCCAATATTGCCCTTGGGCATTTAATTTATTAATCAAATTAATAAATTTCAACAAACTTAAAAAAAAAAAGATGAACTTAAAAAAGCATATAGGAAAGCTGCCATAAAGAATCATCCTGACAAAGGTGGTGACCCTGAGAAGGTCAGTCTTGCTTTCTCATTTCTTTTTTTCTGCTTTTGGCATTTAATTAAGTAAAGGCATGGGGTTGCACTTGTTGCTCTAGTTCAGTTGATATTTATTCATAATATGATTTTCTTCTTTTTATTTCTAAATCATCTCTACATATAATGTGCGTTTTAATTTGCAGGTTAGCAAGAAGGGAGTACAACATTTAGATCGTCCGAGTGTCAAATTTGTGTCTTCTTTTTTTCCTCTCTTATTGGTGTTTAGATTAACAATGTAACATCAAATAGTGTACTACTCGTAGCTTTTGTATATTCTTACCCAAGTTGACTTGATTAATATGTATTTTGTATTTATTTTTCCTTAAATTTTGTTCTTTAAATACTTTTAGTTTAATTTCTTGGATTTTTTTTTGTATCCATGTATTTGTATTGTTTCTAGAAATAAATGAAATAAAAACAAATATGGGGGATTTAGAAAAAAAATTAACCTAATTGGTGGAACTAACTACATTAAAAGTAATATAAGTATTATTTTTTGTTAAAAAAATTCAATCTCATTGTTGGCGGTACCCATTACACTGCCACCAACTGTGAACTAAATTAGTGGCAGGTTCAGAAAATTGTCATTAAATAGGCTTAGTTAATCCCCCTTGGTGTTTATTCCTATTAATGGGGGGCGGTTTTATATTATTACCTGTTACATGTGCGATACCGAAATAAATGGCTGTGGTGCATTTTGTGGCAGTTTATACCATTTAATTAATAGCAGTTTTCGGCATCGGTATTATTAGTCGCGGATAAAACCGCTATTAATACTGATTTTTTTGGGTAGTGGGTTGATCCCCAAGTTAGAGTGTTAAATGAAGCTTTTTGATATTGGAAGTGCAAAAGTTATGGTAAGTGCATCTAATGGTTTTCACATGCCATATGGTCTGTTTAATATTGCAAATTATTACCGTTTGAGGCTGTTGATTTTTGTTCAAAATAAAGTGTTTTCTCATCTTGATGCATTGCAAACAATTTGCTCTTCTCACTTGTCCTTGGCTTTCTTTTTCTTCTCTATTAGTGTTGCTTTATGACTTCTAAATATTATTAAGGCACCAACTATATGTTATTTAACTATTTATTTATTACTCATTATTATTTTTTTGTAATTTGGATTGAAACCATATACTCTCAGGTAAGGTTTGGTCTTTCTATTAAGGTATATTTCATGTGGTATATGAGGTTCAATTAATATTTTTGCAACAAAATCTTGATTGAAGCTTGTGCATTTAAGATTCTATTGATGGTAATATGTCATCAAGTGTCGTAAGTACTTGCAACCTCTTTTGTCATCAAGTGTTGTAGGTACTTTGCACGTATTATCTATTGATGATGTTGATTCCTTCTTTGGAGCTAGTTTGTGGTGGATTGGTTGGATGAAGATGCAACATTATTCACCACCCTTTTTGAAAAGGTGAAAACTAGACTGCAGAGACTCCATGAGGTTGTTGCTTAGATTGTCAGTCCTTTGATGGGAGAAAATGTGAAGTCAACTTATGGAGGTGAAGAGGGGGCTTCCTCATAGGAATCTGGAAGCGGCAATAGTGCAAATCATGGCATTCAAAGTGGAGGAACTATCATGTGATCTAAAAACCTGTGAATGGTATTGCCTTCATTTTTTGTTTATATATGTATATTTACATGCACGTTGTATCTTTGCACTGTAACAAAATTTATGGCAGTATGAGATTCTTAGGTCGAAGAAATCATTAGAAAAGGGGTCTAAAACAATAAAATACCAAAACTGCCATTTTTCACTCTCGGGCACTAGTGGGTCCCCTGAGGAGACCCAAACCCTTGGAATTTCTCTAGGAGCAATTTTGAGGGTGGTTTTCCCCTTGGTTCTTCTTCAACACTTAGCCTACACCTGGGGGTATTACCTGATTTCTAGGACCTTCCAAAAGTGCCGTCAATGAATTCTTGATCCACTTTCCATATCTGTCAGTGTTTGAGTTAGATCTTCTTTTGAGCTTCAACAACTCTTCAGCTTCAACATCATCACCATCCACCTCCGTTGGTTCAGGTTCCAATATAATGGTCTATATCTGGATGGCCCACAATTGCCTTTTACTTGCATATTGGATTCTCAAACCTACAATATGAATTTTCAGGTTAGGATCATAGGGGATTTCACACCTTAGCTATCACATTTCAGAGTGCACTAAATGTGATGGAAAGGTTGATTGATCTTAGAAGTGAAAACATATGGTCAGCCCAAATTGCACAAATCGGGGCTTTTAAACACCTTGAAGTAAGTACTGACAATACATCTCAACTCTGCCCATTATTGTTCATATATCATAAAAAGAATGTCTATGATATAATTTCCCTAGAAGAAGGTTGTACATGTGTTGGTTCCCAACAGAATTAATCGTAGACTGGTTCAACAATGAGCTTGGGATGAGAACCAATCATATATTGGCCTCAATTAATAGTATCATGAAAGGTTGACTAATTGGGCAAAAAATGAACCCGGTTCAACATTTTGGATGTGGTTGATAAGATAGGGTGGTTATAGAAGTTGTGGTAGTTAATTGGAGTTGTGGAGGTTCATCATAATATAAAAGTGAGTAGCTATTAGAAGTTGTGGAGGTTATGGTGGTTTGCCTTTCTCAAATTCAAATTGTAAGGGAGTTATGGTAGTAATTAACTACCTTTGGGACTATTTAATGAGAAGAACGTAAGACACACAGTCAACATGACAACAACATTAGATTGATCTTTCCTTTTTTTCCTCTATATCCTTAGAGTAGTTTTTCTTCTTCTTTCTTATTTGTAGCAGTGGTGTAGCATGGTACAGTTTAACAATTAAAAAAGTCCCATGATTTTTTGTTTCTTTCTCCTAAAAAGCATAAAAGTCCTCAACACGTTGAGGTGGAGAGAACTCACATAGTTTGATCGTCAGATTCCTTTGGTTAGTTGCAGACCCTCGCACGCCAATGTGTTCCATAGACAATTTATCCCCAAACATATTTTTGGCACACCCAGTGGGACACTCGCTATCAATGGGTTTTCTTCTCCAAAAAAAAGGGCTGAAGAATGCATTGCAATGCCTTCTACCAACTATGAGTGTTTGGCTCAAGAGGTAAGGGACAAATGTGTTCTAATGAAGATCGCTCACAACAAATGGTTGATTGGATGGCTGAAAAAGATACTTTGCTTCCCAAGTTTATGGAGAAGTTGAAGGTCGAAGGCAAAATATCAATGGAAGTCAACAATCAATCTGTGAACGGTCAACATCAGTAGTCATTAGAGTGTCCAAATGCTGACGGATTAGCCTCTAACAAGGGGCAATCAATAAGTTCCATTACAAGCCAAAAAATCTACATAAGATAGGAGTACTTGGCAAACTATGGCATTATGGGGACCTCGAGATTTTGTGACCAACAAAAATGCCAAAAATCATTCTGTAAATGGTCAGCATCAGCAGCCATTAATTGATCAAAATGCTGACAAATCAGGGGAAAACGACATTGACTATCTCTATTGATAGATACCATTGAATGCTGTCCTAATACGATGCCACTGTAAAGATTGAGTGGTGTTCAAAAGAAGGCCCTTCCACCTAAAACAGTGGCTGTTAGGCTGAAAACAATCAAGAAATTTAGCCATGTTGAAAACGATAAGCAAAACAATGGCCATAGGAGCATTATTAAATGCCAAAGAAGTAAAGAGCTTCTAAGAGGGACCCAATCTAGAATGAAATCTTAGAACCTTGTGCCTTAATAAGGGGCAAGTGCTGCAAATTTTTCATATGATAGAGATTCAATGGGCTATGAGCAAAAAAGGCTTTTTATCATGACAAATTCTTCCATTTTCGTGGTGATGGGAAGTTGCCTTTTGACCACTATTTTGACAATGATGGGAGCATGTCATAAGGCTGAAATTTTGGGATGACGGGAGATAAGGACCAAGAGAATAGCAGCTCGTAGAGTGGAATCTTTCTTGCGAAAGTATCATCTAAAGTTGGCTACACAAATAAAACTTAAAGCCACTAATCATTGAAGTAGGGGGCCAAAATTATACTTTTGTATGTTATAGTGCTACAATGAGAGAAGTGGGCTCTCAACCACCAATCTTTGATGGTTGTGTTAGGATAAAGCCACTCATAAATTCAAGAGGATTTGCTATACCCCTTCTATGATGAGTGGCATTGATTTCTTCATTCAACAGTGGATTGGTGACCAACGATCGACATGGAAAATAAGCAACATAAAGTTTGTAGATGACCGATACAACAAATGGTCAATAGCTTTCGATTGACTACTATAGAAGATGATCAACAGTGAAGAATTGACAGTTACAAAAGACGATCAGTAGTGAGCAACTAACTATTACTGGAAATGGTTGACTGTTACAACAAACCATAAGAAGTAATTGATTGATTGTAACAACAAATGGTCAATAGTACATAGATGACTATTACAACAAACAATTAATGGTACATAACCTACTATTACAACAAACATTCAGTAACAAGCAAATGACCAATATAATGAACAGTTAGTCAATTTGCTGACCAAACTTTGGTCACTCATTGGAGGACAAGTCCATCAAGATAGTATGACACGAGGCACTGCTCTAGCCAACACTCCTTAAATTTGGATAAGGCAATTTTTTGGAGATTATGTGTATGACCACTTGATTTCAAGACAACTAGCGTTTTCAATTAAACGATCATGAGGGGCAATATTGGTTCCCAAAAAATTACCTACCATAGCCCGGTTCAATAATGAACTTGGGACGAAACCATTTCTACATTGGCCTCGGTTAATTGTATCATGAAAGGCTAACCGATTGGGCCAGAGATGAACCTGGTTCAACATGTGGTTGAAAAGATATGTTGGTTATAGAAGTTGTGGAGTTATGATGGTTTTTCCTTTTTCGAATTCAAATTGTAAGGGAGTTATGGTAGTAACTTACCACCTTTGTGACTATTTAAGGAGAAGAACGTAAGAAGAATGACACATAATAAACATGACAACAACATTACACTTATCTTTTCTTTTATCCTTAGAGCAGTTGTTCTTCTTTTTCCTTAGACGTAATAGCAATAGTGTAGCATGGTACATGTTCACCATCAAAAGAGCCCCACGAGTTTTTGTTGCTTTCTCCCAAAAAGCATTAAACTCCTCAATATGCCAATGCAAAGATAACTGAAATAGCTTGACCATTAGATCCCTTGGGTTAGTTGCAGACCTTGGCACTCCAATGTATTCCATAGCAAATTTATGTGCAAAGAACATGCCATATGAAAAAGATATGTTCTTGTACTTGGAATTTTCTTTTTGTTGTATTTTATTTTTTATACATCTTTTTATGACATCATGCTTTCAGTAGCTATAAGGTATTCATATGATGCTTCACATCTCATTATGTTATTATTTTAATATTGTATTGGTATACCGTAATACCCTAGATTGATTAAATAATTAGTGACGTTTGGATCACTGATCCATAATCGAGTCGTAATGCATTTCTATCCTCCGGTCTCTCATACAGTGGAACTAGATTGAATCAAAGACAACGAAATGACCAGAGTAATTATCTGTACTTGGAGGTACTAATGGTTAGATCCCTGTGTGTAGGGGTGTAAACGAATCGGATTTTGATCAGATAGTGGTAATACCATATCCGCATCCTATTATATTTGGATGGATTCGGATAATATCCTATCGATCTTTAGACAGATTTAGTTAGATTCGGATGATAATCGGATAGTTATTTTCTTAAATAGATTCTTCTAAATGGGCATGAATACAGATTAGATACAAGTTTTCGACTATCTGTTGACATCTTTACCATTTTATTTGTGAATGCTAGGTTCAAAATTTAAGAATTTAACAATTTTGGTAATTATTTTAATAGAAAATCTAGAAAAATAGTCATATATCTCAAGTAAAAATTATAAAAATAAGAAAAATAAATCCAAATAAGTAACGTAATCGGATAATTTAATCGGATGGAAAAGAATTGGTAAGAAAGGGTATACCACCTTTGCATCCTATTAATAATCAGGCGGATTCGGATACTGCTAAACAGATGCAATGCGAATTTGGAAGCGGATTTTGGTTATCCATTTACACCCCTACCTATGTGGGATTGAAAATTTGAAGAGAGCCTGTGAGCCCATAAGCTTATTCTACTAATTATTTAATTAAGAGTAACGTGGAAGAAAGATAGTTAATTGGAGGAGAATAAATAGTGATGTGTCATTAGTTCGTTAAACAAAATTATAAATACATTAGTAAAAATAATTTAATATTTTATATCTTCACCCACAAATAAGGGGGTGGGGTGAATGGAAAAAGGATACCCGTGCCCTTGGAGAGAGAGAGGTGAAAATTACAAAAGTGGTTATAGAAATATTGAATTGTAAAGTGGTTATAGAAATACTGAATTGTCTTTGTACTTAGATTTAGGGACCTATTCATACCAAAACAGGCACCCAGCAGGTAAAATTTCTCTAAACCTAGATTGCTCAAATTTATGGTTTCTTAATTCCCTAGTAACTTGATTAGTATGTGGAATTGGGAATCCCTAACTAGGAACCGGGTTGTTGTTTGGTTCGGCCAATTCTGCCTTTTGAAATACTTGCCTTTGCATACAAAATTGATCGTAATTTCTCTGTTTCACATCAAAATCAAGAGATTAAAGAGGAATTGGAAAGAGGACTCAAAGACGTACATTTCTTATGTGTGTGAGAAACCCTAGATCTGAACTAAAAGTGGTCAAAACAGCCGATGAAGTACTAGTAAGTATGGAATCTGGCCGGTCAAGGTCAGTTGCATATGGTACCATACAGAGTGACCCTCCATTGTGAATTGTACATGTCTTATTGTGAATAGATTAGGTTTTGGCATGTTTGGTGATGTAGGGGTAAAATGGGGATTTGGTAAAGGGAAGCATTTGGTTGAAAAAAAGACAAACAAATGGGCATATTTGTGAGTATTATAACTCAATCCATGCTATGTACAATTTTATTGTATTTTTTTAACTTCATGACTCATTTTATGGATTTATGTACTTTGATGCATGATGACATATATAATATTATTTTATTGAGTAAACAACTGATTCAACATATAATTATTCTATGCATGAGATGTGCATAAGTTTTATGATTTTTGTTATGATTAAATAACCCAATGGATTTCTTTAATTATGGATTATTCATTATTCTTGCATTTTAAATTTAAATGCTAAGTTTAATAAATGCAGGATTGAAATAGAATACAAGATATAATGTATGACAAGCACTACCTTTGTAAGTCCTGTTAGGCATTGTGGCCGGAGTCAAAGTGGAAACTGCGTCCAAGCCAATGATAGTAGACTATGAGAATGTACATGGCCATATGCCTAGATAATGACACACTTTGGTGGGGTAGCCACTTTAGTGGTTTAGAGAGATGTATATCCTCTATGGATCTGTGCTTATGGATGTAATGAATTTTTTTTTTTTTTTTTTTGAAATAGTTCAAATATTTTATTTTTAGAAAGGTTTTCTAGATCATATATTATGAGACTAATTGTTTTATTATGAAATTGCATTAACTACTATTTGTAAGGAGATTTATTTTGAAAATATGCATGTGATATGATAGTATGTAGTATGATTATTTTACAATATTCATTGGCTAGTGTAGCTCATACCCCATTACCATGTATAGACATACAATCAAAGGACGAGGGCAAAAACATGGCGATCCAAGAGCAGGTTTGAGAGTCCAAGGTCTCTTTTGATTATGCTAGCTATTTTAGCTTGTAAATGACAATTATATTTAAGTATTTTAATGGTTTGTACAAGATAGTAAATGTTCAGTTTAGTAGTTGACATGGATTTGAAATACGAATGACTGCACTTATTAGTAAACATAATTAGAGTATGTAGTTGCCATCAGATGATCTTTTTTTGATTTTCCCTCTTTTGGTAATTAATGTTTTCGTTGTCACACTTAGATATTTTAATTGTGTTATTAAGAAAGAATGGTTAAATAGAAGTAATTGGCATGTCACCCAATACAGTTTACATGTCATGGGCCTCACCTAGACCTAGTAAGTAGGGATGTGACCAGGGTATGAGATCTCACAAGTCTCACTATTTTGGCTTACCGAGACAAGATGGCCAGCAACTCAAGAGAGTTCTCACATCTTGCCCCGAGATCTCACCATCTCGCGAGATCGCCCTAATATCTCACAAGATGGGGAGATCTAGTTTATTTTGGTCCAACCACTTGGTTCAAGACTTTTAAAGGGCCTTATCTCAATCGAGAGAGGGCTTCTCTCACCTCTCTTTCGCCTCTCTCTCATTGGATTTGCCGAGATCCCTGAAAAACACTATTTTTGCAGGAATTTTGGGGGGGTTTATCTGGAATTTAAGTTGCAACATTCTTTAGGACATCTACAACATCAAATTACCATCATTCAGGCACATTTGAACTAAATCTTTAACAAATGTAAGATTTTCCCCCAAATATTAATTTTTTCGAATAGCATGTCCTACAATCGATGTGTGAGTGTAGTGTAAATACATGTTGATCTACTAGCTTCGATCAACACTTTCATGAAAACAAATTTAATTTTATGTTATTAATTTTTTTATTTAAAAATATAATCTCTAAAAAATAAAAAAATACTTATGATATGAGTATGATTCTAACTTTTGGACTACATTGAGATGGCTACAACACCATGTTGTCATATTTTGATTATCATGCTTGTTGTATTTTTTTTATTTATTTCAAATTTAAATAATTATGAAAAATAATAAGTTATAAAAATTTCCCCCCCTTTTTTAAATGATGCTTATGTTATGTAGTTTATTTTAAAAATACAAACATGTTTGTTTGAGCATTGTATATATGTTATCTTAGAACAAAATGTGAGTTTTGTTGTTCTTATAAATTGTTTTTATATGTTTTTAATTATCTAAAAATTATTCTAATGATTATTTGGGAACATTCATGTATGTATTTGGGTGGGGTGCTGTAGCTTAAATGACAACTAGTGGGAGTGGTATCGGCATGGGCCCCAGTACATTGCTTGGCAACATGGGGGTCCATTGATTGCCGACAAGAAAAATCCTGATGCAAATATTGTCTCAAGACCTTGAATTCTGGTTGTTCAACCAGATTAAAGCAACACTTGGCTAGTGGCTACAACGATGTTTCCAAATGTTCTAAAGTTCCTTATGAAGTGCAATAAGAAATTGTAGCAACTTTAAAGGGAGGGAGGGAGACAAATAAAGGATGCAATGGCACAAAAGCAAAGGAAATTTGAAGATGCAGTGCTACAGAGACCTTTTGTTGACATTGATGAGGAGTCAGACGATGATGAGGAGAGGATGACTATAGGTATTGAGTCACAATCCGAATAGAAACTGATTAATGTTGCAATGGAAACTAGCGGACAATCCTTACATTTTGAGAATGTCAGGCAGTATAAATAGACAACAGGAGCAAGTGGTTTGGGGTCAGGTCATCCATGCCACCTAGAATAGTTATCACGGAAGTGAGGGAAGTGAGAGGACTAAAAGGAGGAGGAAGACTACACATTTTGATGCCACATTTGACCAAGGCCTCATCCCTCTTCAAGCATCAAGACACCTATCAAAGAAGTATCACACACACACACACACACACACACACACACACACACACACACACACACACACACACACACACACACACACACACACACACACACACACACACACACACACACACCACACACACACACACACACACACACACACACACACACACACACACACACACACACACACACACACACACACACACACACACACACACACACACACACACACACACACACACACACATATATATATATATATATATATATATATATATATATATATATATATATATTTTGCTGGAGGTAAAGAAGGCAATAGGGAGGAGAAAGCTAGGTTGGTGATCAACAAGTTCATGCTATACAACAACATTGCAACCAATGTAGCCAACATACCATACTACCAGGGGATGATCAATGCAGTTGCTAGGGGCGTTTTAGGGGTTAAAGGCCCAACATCTTGGGAAGTGCTGATTAAATATTTACCAAAAGTAAAGAAGGAGGTGGAGGAATACAATAGTTCATTGAAGGAACGATGGGTAACATATGGTGTTATTGCGATGGTTGATGGATGGACTGATCCTACTAGACAACATCATTAATTTCATGGTAAACTGAAATGGAAAAACAACCTTCATTAAGTCAGTGGATGCCTCAAACAAAATCAACAATGCTAACTACCGATGCAAGCTTCTTAGGCAAGTGGTCCTCAAGGTAGGGCCACACAACATTATCTAAACTGTCATGGACAATGGTGTTAACTTCTAAACCGAAAGTAGATGATTATTCATCTACTTCTCACATTTTGTGAATAGCTAGGACATTGTGGAATATCCAAAAAGGCATTTTAGGAATTGGTCTGATTCTATCTTTGTTCTTCTGTTTGAAGAAAGGAAGGATCCCAAAGAATTGATCTTTCTTTTAGTTGTTGAATCTCTCTTTGATTGATCAATGCGTGATATTCCGAACCCTCAACCCTCTTTTCTAGGTTCATTGATATTGAAGCAATTGAATGCACTTCTAAGACCTGTTCCACTTTTGGAAGTCCTTGCGTTATATCGCCAAATCTCGATTTTTCATATATAAATGTAACTAATGTGTCTCCTCCATAATGGCCATGAACGCTCTATTGAAATGTTGATAAAGAAGAAGAGCAGTAGGATTTGCCTCTTTTGGACACCATGTGCAGCACACTCGATTGATCTCATGTTGAAGAACTTTGGGAAGAGGAAGTCAATTAATGGTCTGGTTGAGAGGGCGAGAATGGTCATTAATTTTATTCATAACCATGGTTATGTGTGAAAGATGATGAGGAACCATTAAAATGGTGATGTAGTTAGACCTGGATTGACTTGATTTGCCACCAGCTATGTTGCTCTAAAAAGCTTCCAGAAGAAAGTGGTAGGTCTTTGGCACATGTTTGCTATTGAGGAGTGGTTTAGTTAGCATGGATGTAGCCCTCATAATGCAGTAGAAATCCAACGAACCATTGCTGATGATTCCTTCTAGAGGGAACTGAATTGAATAGTGGGCATTTTAGAGCCTATTGTGTTTGTTTTAAGGATGGTGGATGTGGAGAAGAAGTCCACATTGGCCCCCATATATTTTGCCCTCTAGCAAATGAAGGAGCTGGTAAGAGATGCTGCCCTTGGCTCCTACAAATCCTACTCAAAGATCATCAATGATAGATGGGAGTTGCACTTGATGCATCCTTTGCACTTGGCTGGTAAGTCACTTTAAGTCTTTAAGTTATTGTTGTATACTTAAATTTACATCGTTATAAAAAGTAAATAACTAAGTCACTAACCAATTTTTTTATTTATTTCTACAATACAAGTTTACTACCTCAACCCAAAGTAACACTACAAGAATAATCTAAGGCTTGATGTAAAGTTGATGAATGCGGTGCAAGACGTGGTGAAGCTCGTGCCAGATCCTGTCATGTAGCGGGCAGTTAATGGAGAGTTGATAACCTATTCAATTATTTCTTCAACTTCTAGCATATACAATACAATAATTGAACAGTTGGTGTACAGATTAAGGAGTTCAAGGATGCCTCCGGGAGTTTTGGAAAGCCTTTTGCAGTTGCAACTAGGCATAAAACTGATTTTGGTAAGTAGTCCATTACTATAAGTGAATAAGTCCATAAGACAATAACCTATAAGTTATATAAGATGTAATACTTAAAAAAAAGATTTAGTTGCCTAATGCATTCTTATATTTGCTTATGAGCTGACTGGTGGGTGTTATACAGATCTAGTGCACCAAATCTCAAGGACATAGCAATTAAGGTTCTCTCAAGACTTGCTCATCCTCTGGTTGTGAGAAGAACTGGACCACCTTCTTAGTCATCCATAGTAAGGTACAAAATAAATTGGGGAGTAAGAGGCTCGAGGACCTAGTATATGTGCATTACAACATGAGGTTGAGAGTATAGCACTTACAAGATGATATGGATGACGAAACTCCAGACTCGATTGAGTTGACTGATATATTCCACGAGCCCCCCACGAGGGATGAGGAGGACGATGTCATATATCAGTGGGTTAGGGATCAAGGTGGCCCAATGATGGATGGGCTAGGAGGATAGCTGGATCCTACTATTGTTCCTGCCATGGGCCTAGATGTTGTGGTTGAGCATATATCTTATGATGAGGGTCAGGTTGCTATAGTTGCAGCAGTAGGACCAAGCGTACGATTTGTGGAGCCACCTAATCAACTTGAAACAATTAAGGTGAGGTCAAGTAGTGGGAGTTCAGATGATGCCGATGATACTATCCCTCCAAGTTAGCCTTTGAGTCATGGAGTAGTCAGGCTGATGGTGTAGGCTGGCGGAAGTTAGGCTAGTCAGCAAAGGGAGTCACCTCCACCAGGTCTAAATCATCCAACACATGAGATGCAGGATACGAGCCCTAGTTCCCATGCCGCCCAGACTTATACTAGGAGTAGGAAGACCAGATCGAACAGGGGACAGAGAATGATTATGCAAGAATGCAAAATCTTGTATCGAACATAGGGAGCATGAGCATAGATCATAGTCACAATGGTTCACAATAGCAAAGTTGGCAGTCGTTGGAGTTTCCATACGGGGATCACGTCACCAGGTTAGATTACATTGGGTATTCTTCTTATAGAGGTCATGCTATTCCTCAAGACCCTACACTTGGAGAGTATGCACATGGGAGTGAAGGTGAATTGTTGATTAAATGGTTCAAAAACCCCTACCCATATGTTTAATAGTAGCATGAACAACAAGAGCAACAATGGCTCTTTCACCCACCCATGATTGATGATTATCCCAGAGTGATATTCCTATAGTATTTTGACATAAAGACATATCAGAACAACATAAACTGATATATAACATACTATAGTGATGAGTTGACTTGGGAGTTGTATATGTCCATTGTTCAGAATCAGTAGATGGAGAATGTTGAGCGATACCAAGTAGTAAACTAGTCATCAGGTTTCAATATTCAAACTTCAGACTTTTACATGTGCAGTTGTGTTACTTGTGTACAACTAATTTAGTACTCTAAGTCCTTACCATTTATTTCAATTGAATATGTGTTGCATCCGTACATGCAAGTGCACGAGGTTGCCCAAGTAATAAAGAGGTAAGATAGATATTGTCCCACGAGGATCGAAAAAAGTAAAAATTACGTACTAGCTTTAAGAACACCTATAATTATCTAGCTAAATGAATTATGAAGGATTAACTAAATTATTGATTAAATTAACAAAACATGAACGAAATAACGAACTTGCTAACACAAATCAAACTTAATGGATGAAATTACTAGGGATTTGATTTCATCAAACATGATATAGATTATTGATTAATTCCCCCTTTCTCATATAACCAACTTAATCTCCCACTTGTCGACGAGAATTCCCTAAGTTAGATTGCCTTATCTGTAATGCTTGAGGATCCCTAATATATTAAACCCCTCTACCAGTTAAAGTTAGAGAAAATTTAATATATTGCATTAAACACAAGAAACTCATAAACAAGTCAAACAAACCATCTAACCTGTTATGCTTTAGATGTAATTTGTCATTCTTCAATTATAGGTCTAGTATGCATTCCTTATTGTTACATGGTCGAAAACACACCACGAGATTCATGAAGGTTGATCAGACATTCAGACATTAAGAACAAAATTGAAGAAAACAAGAGGGAAGAATTGAATTATATGCAAGGGGAATAAAATCAATAACTATCTCATGTAAGGATCCTTCTAACCCTAGTAAAAGATACTTAAAACATTACAGAAGAAGAAGAAGAAGAAATATTTAAGGGAATCATCACTCTAGGGTTGAAGAAGAGACTCCTAGCAACTCCAAAATTCATTCCAAAGCAGCTCCAACTCTCCAAATTCGTCCTCTGCAGTCCTCTAAAGCCCAAAAACGTTTTTTCTATTGCTAGAGTATGCTTCCCTTTTATAGATTGATTTTCTAGATTATATGGGATATGATTTCTAACAGTTTGAAACAAAATTTGAGTTCCTAATCTGACTCAACTAGGAAATTCAATTGTCCAGGTGGCGTATAATTCACATTGATTTCAAGTGCTCGAATGCACAATCCTACCGTTGGATTTAAAGATCAAGAAGTCATGAAGCTCTTGTCCAAAAATCAGGTCGATCGGATGCCGGATGACTATCTGATAAATGACTTGATAGAAACTAGACAGAGCACACTTAAAAACAAGATTCTTCCTTTTTCTTTTTCTGAATAGGATTCTTTTTCTTTTTCTTCCCTTCTTTTATCAACCTTCAAACTCCACTAATTGCCTCAAGCTAACCCTTGTTGTTGAAGGAGTCCAAGTACTAAGATGATTCACTATAAACATAGATAAATATGAATCAATATTTACCAGGATAAATATAAATTACGAAAATTACTTAAATTTAGAGAGAGTGCATATTATGCTCATTTACATGCGGTGTTATGGCAAAATGATACAAAATAAGTGTGAATACATGTAAGCTATCCAATTATTACTCAAAATAATATGCATAAAACAAACTTATCAATATGTGATGTGGCCTTATATTTGTATTTATTGGGATGGAGGACAATGATGTTGTGTGGCAACACGGTGTTGCTGCAGATCCACAAGGCCAGAGATCACATACAACTATTACAGAAGAGCCCTCGATGGAGGAAAACGCCAATTTAAGCAACATTTGGCTGGTGGTTATTGTGATACACTCATATGTCGTGTTGTCCCTACTCCTATGAGGGAATATATGGTAGCCCACCTCATGGAGATGGAATGCCGATGTGTAGTTGCTGGTGTATGACGTGGATGTGGACCTTGTGGTCGTGGTGTTGCTGGAGCTAGTGGTGGAGCTGATGCTGGAGAGCCTAGAGTTGGTGGTGGAGCTAAGGATCTTGATTGAATTTTTAGGATTTGATCCCATTCCATGATTGTCTTGTACTCTTGTGAACTTATCACTTATGAATTATGATTTATGACTTACTAAACTTCTAAAGTTGTAAAATTTTGAAAGCATTTAAGCTCTTTGATGTATTTGATAGTTGATAAACTAGCTTTTCATTTATATGCCTTAAATCTTCTACATTACATGTTGTCTAACTTTGCATTCCCCAATCTTACAACATTTCGGTTTGACACATAGGGTCAACTTAGAAGACATACTTAGGTTATTTTCTCACAAATCCATGTCCATCAGTATGTTCAAAATGCCTGAGATAGGCTAAATACCAAGTTTCAGCCGAACCGGGACCCTAAAACCCACCGAGATGGGCCATCAGGTTGATGCCAAGAAAACCCCATGCCACATTTCGACCGACATCTCGCAATCTCAATCAAAATCTCGATTTTTCAGGATGGCAAGATCTTCTACCATGGGCATGACAATTTAAGCATGGCATAAGACTGTCGAATAATTTGACACATAAAAGTTTAGATTTGTTCTCGATGCAGAAGGGAACTATTTGAAGAGTTACAATAGTTAGGTTTCATTCGTTCCTTGGATTCGATGACTATTCTAAGTTTGTCTCTCGTTATTTTAGTTGACCCAATGATTATTGATAGTTCTTTCGGAACTTTTTGAATCTTGGATTCTTTTGCTATTGGGAGTCTATGGTTTACATCTAGTCTATAGGGGCATGTTGGAGATAAGCATGGACTCCTATATGTGATAACAACCAATTCAGCTAGGGTTACTGAACTCTCACATGCGATGATAGAGTTGGACTGAACTAAGGTTTCGAAGAGAGAGTTGCATACTCAGCCAAGTTTGACTAGGGTTTCCAAGAGAGAGTTGCACAGTCAACCAAGTTCGACTAAAGTTTCCAAGATAAGGTTGGACTCCTACAACAACCCAAATACTTGTGACCCTAATCTAATTACTTGTCATTACTCTATATAAGAATCTTATTCAAACTCATCTAACCACAATACGAATCATGTCAGGTATCAGTTAGCTTTTATAGAAAGCATGTATACCACAATAAGAGTAATTAACTAAAAATGGACTACAGTGGACGTAGATGTCATTGACCATCCAACCACTTAAACCCCACATGTACATGTCTCTTGTGTTTGTTGTGCCATTCCATCTTTAGTTGAAATAAAATTGTCTTGGAATAAAATTGTCTTGGATGCCAATGGAGGAGTAGTAGGATGGTTAGGAACCTGCTTCTCATTGGAGAGGTCATGGGTTCAACTCCTACCGGCGGCATATATAATATCTCCTATCCCCATATATAAAAAGCGCCTTTGTACCAAAAAAAAAAAAAATTTGTCTTTGGAAGTTTTTGTGTGTGTGTGTGGGGGGGGGGGGGGAGCACATTAACATATCTTGTGATAATAACCAAGGGTGGTAGATAGGGAAACTCATTTTCCCCTCCTTGCGATGCGTTTTATAAATAACTTTATTTTAAGTTAATAAAATGAAAGTATTAGGTTAAAGTTCAAAGACCTTAGAGAATACAAAATGAACATTTTTATACCCAAAAAAAATCACTTTCTTTCACAGCAAATCAGGCTAATCAGCATAGAATGGACACAAAAAGTAATTATTACCAAAAAAAAAAAAAACACAAAAAGTAATTCAATTTCACTGCTCAGATAAAGTGAAGAATTAAAAGGCTATGCCGATGTGACATGATAAGGCTAAGTGGTACTTGTGTGGATATTATTAGGTTTTTTGTGGAAATTTTGGATATTAATTTTCCTGTTATGTCCTCCTACATTTACATAACCTTTCATTGAAATAGAATATATTCAGACATCTTTCCCTTTATTTATTTAATTATATGTGTGTGGGGGTAATCAGGCACCTTCCTTTTGATGAGTTATATGAGTTATTTATTAATATATTTTAATATCCGTTAATCTAGTCGGATAAGATTCTACTTGTTGAGATTTACCCTATCATCTGTTATGTTTTTCTAATAACGAATGAATAATCAATACTTACAATTTGATAAACACAAAACTATGTGCTGCTATTTCGTTTTGGTTATGCACATCATTGATAAAAACAAAGCTTGAAAAAAAGACTTCCGTACAAATAAACTTTCATTATATAGTCACTGCACTGCTCCTTATTACAAGGGCCAATAACATGGAAAACATAAATTTATTTCAAACAACAATGAAAATGGTACAAGAAGCGAAGACGCAATTAAGGAAAACAAATCAAAGCTTACTTAGAGTACTTAATGAAAGCAACATGAGTGCTATTTGAGACCTTAGTGAGAGTTCCAAGCTCAGGAGCCAACAAGCACTTTGAGGATTCTTCCCTGTAAAAGAAGCCCAAGCATCCACAATCCTTGTTACATTTGTCCCTGCACTCACCAACCTTCATTGGTCCATCTCCCTCTGTGTACCCGTTCATGAAGTGCTCCACACCCACAACTTTGTAATAATCAATAACCTTTGTGGACTTAGTACTCCTACCTTTGTTGCAAGTAGGCAACACAGGTGAAGCACAACTACTCTTGCTCCAACCGAGCATGCCCTTTTGAGTTGGGCAAGCCACACATTGATCATCTTCACAAACTCCCAATGACCCACATCTCGTAGGCAGCTTGCATTCACTCTCCCTCCCTTCCCTATCAAAGAGGGTATATGTGATCTCCCATGCCCCCCAATCAACTTTGTCGTAGTAGGTGTAGGTCTTTAAGTTACCGTCATATCCCACTCTCAGCATAGAAAGAGTCGCGTTGTACTTTGGCCGGGCTAGAACAGAAGACCCAGAAGAGACATTGTTGAGCTCTTTGTCGAGCGTCAAATCAAAAGCATAGCCTTCGTCCGTATCAGGTGCACAATTGAAGAGCAAACGCGTCAACGTTGCACCCTCTTCGCCTCCATTATAATAAAGCAATGGCTTGGCAGAATTCTTGCTCTTCATATACAGGGCCCATCGCTTCTTCTCCAAAACTAAACTGAAAGCACCTTCAGAGCCATCGCTGTAGGAGAGACGACTAACAAGCTTGTTAGGTCCCCCAGAACGAAGTGATTGACCCACCAAAAGTGTATCAGTTGGGTGATCAAAACTCTGCCACACAGACCTTCCCTTCTTATCATATAACACCAAGTTGCCACTGGAGAACAACCTTAGCCCAACAACACCCTTATTGGCGGTGCCAGTTTGCCATGCGACACTTCCGTCGGCATCAGCGAGAACGAGATTGCCGTCGGTGCCAAAGGTTAGAGTGGCATTTTCTTTGACTGGGTTTCCACGGTTGGCATCCCAAACCCAACGCATGATTGACTCAGAATGACGATTGCCCATTCGAAGGCCAAGAGTGAAGGCATTGGGTGTGGTGTTATAGAAGCAGAGAGCAAAAGGAAATGTTTGGAGATCTGTAACACGGTAATTTGCATCGTACTCAACAATGTACTCGCCAAATTCACCTTCATTTATGAATTTGAAGGTGTTGGAAGCAGGCACAGCTGCTAGAGCTGTTAAAGGTAAGATGGTAATGAGGAGAAAGAAGCTGAAGAACCCTATCGCAAGTGGAGTAAAAGAAGACATTTTGCTGGTGCTTGAAATCTGGAGAAGGAAAGCGTCTATTTATATACGCAGGAAGGCAGGAAGGTTCATAGTCTCTGGACCTGAAATTTTTAAAAGAAATTCTGAAAATGGGATATGGTTTAACGATCAGTCAAGGATGGGTGGCTTTCGCAATGAGAAATAAAGAATCGGAAACGCTGGCATAGGGCCCATGGCACTCCTAGTGTATGTAATTTGTAGATAAGGGACATGGATCTAGACGGCATAATTTTTCCAAGTTCCAATGGTCTCATTCTTAAATATTTGCAAAGAAGGCATCCAAACTGGACTTAAACAGGAAAGGAATTCATAGATGAAAAATCACATGATGTACTGTCTTTTTTTGGCAAGAGCATGATGGACTGTGTCGGTGAACTTCATTTAGCAATATACAATGTACACTTGCCTTTACGGGATATTGATGTTTATTTTTTGCACAACAACCTTTTCTGGAAAAGAGTACGATATGTTATTAGGTCCATTTTTAGAAATAGGTCAATCATTTTTTTTGGGATAAATGATACATATTCATCAGTCACATTCAAAGGTTCATATTAAATTATTTTAATTTTTTTTAATTTTCTTAATCTTACCTCAATGTTTAGATATGGCTGATAGACATATGTCCTAAATTAAAAGGAAATAAATAATCTACTTCTTTATCATAAATGGGTCTCATAAAATTCTATAAGAATATATAGGAATAAGAATGTTATAATTATAGTTTTGTTTTAGGAAAAAAATGAAGTTACTTTGGAGTTAAATTGGATCATTATTAAAGGCAATATCAATCGGATGATCATGAAGATTCTCCCGCATGACCTATGTTCTTTTTTAGAATGAATAAAGGAGTGATGCGTCCAAAATCTGCTCAGCCCTTGGATCTTCATGTGATGTCCTGCAAAACGAAAGCGTCAGATGTGGCCCGACCGCTGGGGTCGGGAGTCCACCTCCGAAGGCTAAGTCAGTTGATGAACTTAATCACAAACGGCTCTGCTAGAAGCACAGAGCTAATGAATGAAGAAACGGGAAAGGTGATCTAGATAGCAGGACGCTGATAGTTTGGATCTATCAGTATGTATCTGAACCTGAGTCTCAGATAGTATTCTTTTTGATCGATTGATCCGTTCCTCTCACCTTGTATGGTAGTGAGGTTTATATAGAGTGTACCTTTGAATCTCCTTCGTTGGATGCACTCGAGCCTTCTTCGGGTAGTCGTTGGATCTTATCAATGAGATCCGTTGAGCGATAGACTTCTAGTTTGGGCTAGTAGAGGACTCCTGAGATAACCGTTAGGTTATGCGATAGTTATCCCTTTGATGATGATTATCCGCAGCCGTCAGTTTGAGTCTGCTGTCATCAGGGTGATTACCCTAATCCATAAGTAAGATTAGGGCACGCTTGCAGCCGAATAATCTTTCTTCTTCAGCAAGCCATCTTCTGGATCCGGTTCGCTCGGGAGCTATTCGGTTTTCTCCGTCTCGACCGGGGTCGAGGGTTGGACCAGGTATGAACCCGGTCTGATCATAAACTCTCCATATCAAGGAGATTATATTATATTGTACTCTATAGAGAAATTAATAATCTATAGATCTATCTGTTGGAGTTATCCAAGCCAGAGATCAGTGGCGGAACTAGGATTCAATATTGGAGGCCGAAGAATAAAAGTCCATATAACCTTCCCGTTGGACAAGTACTAATGTTTTTTCGCCATACATATTGTGTGGGCCCTTAAAAGATTCATTGGGGGTCCCACCTATGAATTATTTTATTATATTAAGAAATAGGCCCACATATATTTTATGAGGCCCACACATATTTGAGAAATATAGGTAAATTGTTGATAATGATACTTTTTTTTGACCAAATATAGGTAAATTAAAGCATTTATAAAAAAATGACTTCAACCCTAAGAATTTAGATGCAAACCAAAATTTTCTTTGGTAGTAGATACAAACTATTTTTTTTTAAAATTTTTAATAAGAGATGCAAACCAATGGTAGTTAGTTATCTTAGTAACTATAGACATTTAATTCACAGTATAAAATCAAATAACAAAAATTGTAGAAGAAATTAAAAAAAATGAATAAAAAAATGAATAAAAAAAATGAAAAAAAAAAAATAAATAAATTGAGAAAGATAAAAGAGTACCTAATTGTGGAAAAGGTTTTTTTTCCAAATTTTTCTTAACCACAATTATAAAAAGGGAAGAGAATAAATAGGAAGAAAAGAAGAGGGAGGAGATGGGAGAGAATAAATAGGGATAGATGAGTTAGTCTCTAACGGGTCGATCTCAAGGAGATATGCCACTTAGAATTTAATCTCTTAATGGTAATGCAAAAGTGCAATGATTCAAAGATTTTAACTAATTAATTAAATTAAACTAGCGGTCCTAATCCATACATCTAATGCAATCGAATTGAGACGAAAAATAAAGCAAACATAACCAACGCATAATTAATAAAAGGCAGAAAAAAATGTGAACAATAAATAAAGAAAAATAAAAGGGAAGTGATCCGAGTGTCAGCTCTGGATATAGAGGAAGGGGAGTATAATTATAATGACTTTGACCGTAGACCTTTTGCAATAGCTTACAGTTCGCCGATCGGGAGAACGGATATTAGAGAAAAAAATTGTAGAAAGGAAATAATCAAAGTAATAAAAGGAAAAAAGGAAACCTTAACCAAAGGGAGGCACGACCGGAGACATCTTTGATCAAAGACCTAGAAGAAATGAGAACAATAAACAAATCCTGAAAGTAAATCCTAAATCAAGAATATGGAGGGGAAGATAGAAGCGGGAATGGAGGGGGGATAGAAGATTATTGAAGAATATTACTTACTTGCATCTTTGAACTTCAAATAATAAAAAAGAATTGAACTAATGATTCGAATCTCAACCAACCCTATTAACCAGATCCAAAATAATGTAGATCTACAATTGCTAGACCCAGAGAAAAACGAATCCTCAAAATTGAAACTTGAACTTGAACTTGAACTTGAAATTGCATTACATAGAAAAATAAACCTAAACATTCAATCTAAAAATTAGAATCTTATAAAAGCAATAAGAGAATACTAGAGAAAGCCTAAATAAACTACAGAGGAAACTAGAGAATGCCTAAATAAACTACAGAGAAAAGAAAGAGTGCTTCTCATCAGCTCTCAAACATGTACTCCCTTGATGGAGTATGCTCTCATTTTATAGAGTTTACATGAGATATGAATCTTGACAGAGTTTAAATCAAACTTAGAGTTCCTATCTAACTCAACCAATTAGGGTTTTGGCTTACTAATCGCACTGACTTAGAGAGATCAAATGCACAATTCGACCGTTGGATTTGAGGATCAAGAAGTCGTGAAGCTCTCCTCAAAAAGTCAGCTTGATTAGACACCGGATGACCATTCGATGAAGGGCTTGATCGAAATTGGACTGAGATATTCAAAAATGGAATTTTCCCCTCATCCTTCTCTGGAATATAATTTTTCCCCCTCTTTTTCTTTCTTTGATCAAATCCCAAATAGAAAATAAGATATTGAAGTATGCAAGGACTCTTTTCTCCATTAGGACTCTCTCAATAATACCTCTGTAGATTTGATTGATAATTTCTAATCTCAGCCGTAGATCAAAATTTACTTCTTTATTTCTAAAATATTTTGGAGTTGGCCTATAATCACATCTTTAGCCTATCATGCTCCAGATCAGGCCCATTTTTGCACTTGAGAAGTTGAACGGACTTTTTTACATGTAAAATTGCATGTTTCATATCCAATACTCTAAATGTTTGCTTAAATCTTAAAAAGTCCTAAAATCTGCAAAAACAACATAGAACCTAATGTACTCTAAGTGTGTAAAATGCATGTTTTATGCCCTAAGATTTCACACATAAATGTGTTCATCAGATTCCCCCACACTTAGACTAAGCTTGTCCTCAAGTAAGAATAAAAGGAAAAAAATACTAATGCAGGTAAGAAACTAATGTAACAAAATAAAATCCTAACTCATTTTCATAGGAATCACGATTACACTTAGCAAGTGCAACAAGCCTTTAAACCACTAGGTTACCCCTAGAGGACGAGTTTTGTCTCGTGGATGTTTGCAGATAATATACATCCAAAATTCCAATTCAACTCAAAATAAAACATTGCAAATTTAAACTCTAACAATTGGTAAGTATTCATACAGGATTAATAGCTATGACAATTTTTCTCACCATTGATTTAACATCCCCCACACTTGAACTTTATTACCCCATATTGATTCTTGAGACTAAGCATATATCTCAATCAAAGACTCACCTTATATCTTTCAAGTACACCTCTCCTTTAAGCAAAACCACTCATAAAGTAAGGGGATCATGGACTAAGGTTTTGAAGTACTTTTGACCAAACAATTTTACCAAGGCATTGATGACACTTGTATTTATCTCTCTCTTTTCTTTTGAGTAGTGAACTCTACTTTACTCCACTACGGTTGGCTTGAATGACATGGTGGAGCAAACACCAAAAACCCAAGTTACTTTGTAGCTTTGCTTGGCATATGCCCACATAGACAGTGATGCAAGAATTCTTTTCAATAATCTCATTCCTAAGAGTTTCGATAAAGTCACCTCGATTCCTGAGTCGGAGTGCCTTGTCCAGTTCCAAGGAATTCAACTTTTACTTTCTACTCTTTTTTCTATTATTATTTATTATTTTTTTTATTAACTTTTGTCATGCCATACAAAAAATTGATCTCAACTCCTAGCCAAAGAAACAAGGACCCACAAAACCTATAGATGGTCCAACGCCTTAAGTTAAGGGCCTTTTATTTTTCTAAGGAAAGTCCCATTTCAACATATATACAAGTTACCTTCCTCTCAACAGGGTTTTTATGTGTTCACAATGGGTACCAAAATCACTCTCATTTCACACATCATAGCAATTGAAAGAATATGTATACTAACCAAAAGTCAAAGTTAAAATATACAAAGAAGCAATTCCCCCCCCCCCCCCACTTAAGTAATGTAATGTCCTCAATGCATGCATGAAAGAATAAGGGCAACGCAAAAGAGGGCATACCTTGAGTTTCTCAATCACCAGTGTAAAAAGGCTCATAGAGATCAATGACCTCTACACTATCAACACTTGGTATTTCAAGGAAAGGCTTTAAACGTTGACCATTCACTTTGAAATTTTGGTTAGAATGAGGATCAAATATTTCCACAGCACCATGGTTAAAAACACAAGGAATAATAAATGGACCTTCCCATCTAGTTCGCAATTTTCTTGGGAACAAATGTAGCCAAGTGTTGTACAACAAAACCTTATCACCAAGCGAAAATGATTTCTTAACAATATACTTATCATGAAAGATTTTAGTTTTAGCCTTGTAAATCTTTGAGTATTCATAGGCTTCATTTCTAAGTTCCTCCAACTCAGATAGTTGGATGCGGCGATGGATACCCGCATCATCAAGATTAAAATTCAACTTCTTGATTGCCTAGAAAGCCCGATGCTCTAATTCAATTGGGAGGTGACAAGCTTTACCATACACTAAACGGTATGGGGATTGACCCAAATCCATCTTATATGCAGTTCTGTGGGCCCATAAAGCATCAATCAAACGGTTTGACCAATCCTTACGAGTGGGGTTAACTGTCTTTTCTAAAATCTACATAATTTGTCTATTGGAAACATCTACCTGACCAGTCGTTTGCAAATGGTATGCAGTAGCAAGCTTATGGGTGATTCCATATTTTTTCATCAAGGTCTCAAAAGGCCAATTACATAAATGCTTGCCTCTGTCACTACTCAAAGCACGAGGAGTGCCAAAATGAGAGAATATATTTTCTCTTAAAAACTTGACTACCACTTTGTGACCATTTGATTTACAAGCTATGGTCTCTATCCATTTGCTCATGTAATCGACAGCCAACATAATATATAGATTCCCGTAAGAATTAGGGAATGGTCCCATAAAATCAATACCCCAGACATAAAAATTTTCAACAATTAAAATCGGATTCAGGGGCATCATGTTCCTTTTGGTCACTCGCCCAAGGGATTGACAAGCTTTGCAAGCTCTGCAAAAAGAAAATGAATCCTTAAATATTGTAGGCCAATAAAACCCACATTGAAGCACTTTTTCTACAGTTTTCCTAGGCCCAAAATGACCCCTATAGGCATGATCGTGGCAAAATGGAAGAACAGCCATTTGTTCATGCTCAGGTATGCAGCGCCTAATGATTTGATTTGAACCCATTTTAAACAAGTATGGATCATCCGAGAAAAATATGTTTCACTTGTGAATGGAACCGATATTTATCTTGGGTGGACCAATGGGATGGGGTTTCATCGGTCACAAGATAATTGACAATATCTGCATACCAAGGTACTGTGTTTACTGACAACAATTGATCATCTGGAAATGTCTCTAGAATTGGACTCTCTTCCTTTCTAGAATTAGAAAGGCGGGATAGATGGTCTGTAACTAAATTTCCAGTTCCCTTTCTGTCCCTAATTCTAAGTCAAACTCTTGTAGTAGCAAGACCCAACGAATGAGTCGGGATTTTGCATCCTTCTTATTTAGCAAATATTTGGGAGCTGAATGATCAGTGTAAACAATTACATGACTACCTATCAAATATGAGCGAAACTTCTCTAATGCAAACACAACAGCCAAAAATTATTTTTCATTTGTTGTATAGTTAAGTTGTGCATCATTGAGGGTTCAACTTGCATAAGAAATCACAGTGCATCTTATTTAGCCTTTGACCTAGAACTGCCCCTAAAGCATAGTTAGAAGCATCACACATTAACTCAAAGGGTTCTTGTAACAACCCCCGTATTTCTAACCCTGGACCCATATTGCAGGTCCGAGAACCCGAAGGTTTAGTCGGGTTAATTTGTGGAGTGTCCGGATAGAAGTTCATGATCCATACCCTGAACCCATGGATCTAGATTCTTTTGGTGAAGAACCTACCTTGCTTGGAAGTTGGATATTTGGAAGGCATGTGGTGTCTGGAGATGTCCGGAATGAAGGTAAGACCCCCCTCACGTGTTAATTAGGGTTAGGGTTGTACTTGGGTTTCAACACCTTAAGCAAAACACCCTTGTATAGCAATATACTAGGGGGCGGTTGCTAGTGGCAGTTGATTAGACCAAGTGACTGCTTGGTCCTGGTTGCGGGGTTTTGCCCTAATTTGCCCCAGCAGACCTCTATAAATAGCAACCCTCGCCCATTTGACGAATGTCTCAACCGAGTTTTGGAACCCACTTAACTGCCTCTCATCTGACATTTGGGATGCCAAGGAAATTAAGGGAAATCATATTTTCCCCTCATTATTATTGTTGTTACTGCCATGTAGTTTGGATTATTATTACTCTGAAAACATTTGTTTTGGAATTTGCAGTGTATTTTCTAGGTATGGAGTTCATAGCTTGTCTGCAATATTATTTGTAAACCAGACAACAAGTGTGCGGTGTCAAGGTTCAAAAGATCTGTCCTCCCTCACACAGTTCTATAAGAGATTGACAGGTAGGGATCCTTTGAGAAAAAGGCATTAACTCCATGCTCCTCTTTTCCTTGTTTAAATTTGAGGACCTTATAATATTTGCTGCCTCAAAATCAGGGTTTGAGCCAGTTGGATATTTTGCTGTGGATCAACCTAGTAGCTTTGGAACTGAAAAAACATCCACTTAACTTGGGATTGTTCTTTCAAGAGAGGAGATTTTAATGAGGGATCCTTGTCTTGTGATTGTAGTATTATTCCTCTGCTTAAGAGTGTTCCTGTACATGTTCCGATAAATTGTGTAAGAGTGTTCCTGTACATGTTCCTTAACAGCAATTTTCTGTTATTTTTCAGGGGAACATGTTGATCGAGTAGTTAAGTGCAATGCGCTGGGTGTTGAAAGGAAGTCATGGCTAGAGAATTTAATATAGTCAAGCGAACAAAGATGGGTCAAACAAACTCAGGTCCAATCTATTGCCACCCAAACTTTACATGGTTCTGCAATTTTGTTTTCTATTGCTAATGATAGCTTTGTTGAATTGATTGAATGAGCTGATGCTTAGATTTTCCTCACTGGTTCACATTGTTTAGATAATAATGTGTTCTTTTGGGGTATTTTCAGGTTCTCAAGAGAGAGAACATAGCCCATAGCTAAACATTCACTTGCAGCTACACGTTGAAGTGGTGCAAAGAAGATGAGAAGGTCACGACCTCTCCTTGTAAAAGAGCAAGATGATGCATTATTTTGCTTCCTTTTTGTTGCTTAGGAAGTGCAAAATTATTGGTCTCATCTACACACTCAACAGAGGCAAGTTTTTGTAAAATCGTTTGGTGGTGTTGAGAGCCTGTTCAGATCTGAAGTAGAAGCAAAATGTAGAACACCTGTATATCCTTATCTTGAGCTTTCTTTTGCCCGTGCTCCAAGGAAGAGTGATAACACAAAATACCATCAGATACTTGGTGTTTCAAAAAGTGCAAGTCAAGATGTTGGGGGTAATTGTATTACAAATTCTTCAAACACACAAAAATGAAATTGCAATACAATTGAGAGATGAAGATCCTTAGCCAATTCGGAGAGCTTGAAGTTGCAACCGAACGAACCACCGATCAATGAGGTTGAGTCACACCTTGAGTGCTGTCTTTAAGGTAATTGATGCACCCTACTACCAAGGGTTCTTCGCACCACCACCTCCAAGATAAAGCAACTTCCAACTAGATGATGAGGTAGTTCTTCTAGTCCCTTCAAGGAGCCAAAAACTAGAGTACAACACTTAGACAAATTCAAAGAAAGAAATTGATTTTGTAACACAAATAATGTGAGAGTGAGGAGTGTCTTAATTGCACGCCACATGCAAGGAAATGTTGGGTTTATATAGGCCCAAACCTCACCTTACACCCCTTAGGATTCTTAAGGCAATGAATTGGATATAATCCATTCAATAACCTTAACCCCACTCACGGTAATGGCCATGAATGGTCATGAAGTTGAAATGAGAATTGATGGTCAAGAGTTAGAATTTAAGTAAATTCCACCCTTCAAGTAAGCCCACCACACCACCATGATCAAGACTTTTAAGACCCATGACCAATGTCATGAAGAGCCTCATAACCAAGGTCATGAAGGGCCTCCTTTACTCATGATGCCTCATTACCACCCTTACCTCATGGGTCCCACACACTAACAAAATAATTAAATAAAAGAAATGCAAAAACTAATTTAAAACTTAATATAGATTCTTAATAAAAAACCTAACAATCCCCCACAAGTTTCAAAATTGCAAAAAAGGACACATGTTGTGACTGAATTAAACACTAAAGGACACATTGTTGTAGGTGTCTTTTGAACTTGAACCTACACTAGGTCTAATGAGACGTGCTACAAAGTACGGGTAGAGTCAAACTCCTTGAACCTTTCCTCATTAGCGTAGTTGACCGTCGCATCATCCATGTTCTAAAGGTCGACTTTTGGAGCTACCTTTTATATTACACATTGGACTTTTGAACCGGCCATGTCCCTTATCCTGGATTCATGAATTTTTAAAGAACTCGCCTATAAGTTTTCATTGGCGGCAGCCAAACCACCTACATCCACTTAGGTTAGTCTCTAATGTGCACCACAACTAACACACCCCCACATTCCTTGGGATTAGACTAATTAAGAGCTTCACTCAACATTACCCTTGTGGTAGTACTATTACCTTCATCTACACCCTAAAATGGAATAATTATAAATAGTAGCACTGAACCGGTCTTCCCATGACTTCGTTTGTACCCCTTGAACCTAATTCAGGTATTTAGCCTCTTCACATAGGTAGGGTATCCATCATGTGACCCGAGGATTAGGCATTAATCCCATTCCTGTAGATGCAATACACAAGTTCTTGATAGATATAGCCTTTGTGAACATGTCAGCTTGATTCATTTCTGACTTCACATAATCGATAGCTATCATTCCTTCATCTATGTACTGTCACACAAGATTGTGTCTAAGGTGTATATGCCTCCTTTTACCACTGTACACCTTATTCTTTTTGAAAGATAATAAGATGTCAACATGGCTTCCCCCCACATATCAAGTGGTACATTAGAACTCAACAACATAGAGTTCATCATCTCTTTAAGAGATCTATTTTTCCTTTCTGCTACCTCATTTGATTCCGGTTGGTAAGGAGTGGTCTTTTCATGGATAATTTTATTTTCCTCACAAAACTTATCAAGATGAAAATACTCAGTCCCTCTATCGGTTCTAAGTCTTTTAATCTTCTCGCCAAGTTGATTTTCAACTTCCGTTTTGTAAGATATAAATGCCTTTCTGGCCTCATCCTTTGATTTGAGCAAATATATTATGGTATATCTAGAATAATCATCTATGAAGGCGATAATATAATTGTTTCCCCCCTTGACTCATATGACTTATAGTCACTTAAGACACTATGGATCAATTCCAAGAGATCACTCTTTCTGTCCATAGTCTTGTGAGGCATTTTGGTTAACTTAGCCTCCACGCAAGTTTTACACTTGTCCTTGGGAGATTCCATCTTATTGGTGATCATCCCTAACGTGTATAGTTTAGTGATATATTTCACACTCCTATGGCCTAACCTACCATGCCACAAATCAAAATAATTAAACAAAACTACAAAGTAAATAGAATAAGAGCTAGACTTTTCAATTACAACATATGAAATACTAAGAACAAACAAACCCTCACTAAGGTATCCCTTTTCCCACAAATACATTTTCATCATTTGAGCCTATGGAATAGGAAGAAAACATCTTTTCAGTTTTTTCCCTTCTTGAACCTACAATTTTTCTTGAAATGGCCAACCTTTCCACAAACAAAACAAGCCAATTTCTTCTTCTTAGAAGACTCATCATACTCTTGATGACTTTTCCTCTACTTGTTTTTCTTGTTGGTTTCCACCAAGTTCACTTTTAGGCTTTTTTCCCCAAGGATTATTTCACCATTGTTTTTGAACCGGTTCCTTTCTTCAATCTTGATCCTTACAACCAAATGGTCTAAGGTCAGTCCTATCTTCTTATGTTTCATAGACATCTTAAAAGCATTCCATGAAGGTGGAAGTTTCTCAATCAAGGCACCGGTTACAAATTCTTCAGGTAGGATCATTTTTTCTTTTGCTAGCTTCCTAACCACAATTTGAAATAAATCAATTTGGTTGATATGGTGTCACTATCTTTCATAGAAAATTTAGAAAGCTAGCCACCAGGTATTTCTTTGAACCAGCATTTTCAAGAGAATACTTCTTAACCAAAGCATCCCAAATCGAATAAGCATACTCTAATGAATTATACACATGGTATAAATCATTAGATAATGCATTCAAAATTAGAAGCTCTAAGGTACTAGGTTTTTGTTTTGCAACTCTAAGGTACTTGAGATTGAGGTCACTTGGTTCTCCTTTAGTTCTTCTTTCTTTGGCCATGCAGTACCTAGTTCAACAGGGATTCCTTTCACTTGGATTCGTCCTGTGGATATACAGTATTGTTGGGTCCTCTTCCTTTCTAGAGTATACTCTGGTAAAGTCTTAAGCTATGTTTCTTTCTTGATGTTTATAGAAAGAAATCTTCTTTCTCAGAGTTTAGTAGTACTAATCATGAAAATTCCCATTTTGCTAATATTTGATTGATACAAGGAATGATTTTATGGGGCCTATAAAGTTAGACGTGTGAACTTGGGAGGATGGTTGGTTGTTGAAGGATGGATCAAACCTTCTCTATTCGATAGCATTCCCAATGGTCAATGGAGATATACTTATGGGCTTCTCTGCCTATATTTAAAATATAAACTAAATGATTGTGTAGAATAAAATCAATTTGTATCCCTATATAGAGGGGGGGTATTTGATATCAATACTAGTAATGTTGTGGACCACATTGCTTTATTTTGTTTTTGGATTCATCAACAAAGGAGAAACTATTTAAATTCCTCAAAACCCTAACCCGAAAATCCATATTGTAGGTCCAAAAACCCGGAATGGGGGTAGTAGAAGGTAACTATGGTCATCCAAGTTGAGACCATTGGATTGGTTTACAAACTAGTAGAAGTAGATGGAGATGATGCTAAGCTGGGAGTTCTGTCAGAATTTGGAAGAAGATCTAACTCGGACATTGACGAACTTGGTAGATTGATCAAGAATAAAATACATGTGGAAGGTTTCGAAAAATCAGGTAAGACTCTTCTATATCAAGGTGTCAATTGGTACAGTTTTGGTACAATACCAACTTTGAATACTGAAAACCAGAACTGTACTGTACTGAATTTAAACGGTACGGTACGGTTTTGGTATTTGCAAAAACGGTCCGGTAGGGTTTCGGTACAAAATCGGTATGGGAAAATGGTTTTAACATGGTTTCTAGTGCGGCCCGGTACGGTTTTGTTACAAAATCGATTTCACACACCAATCAAAATAACTACTAACTAGTAAGATTATTGAGTCACCAAATGACCAGACTAACTACTAACTAGTAAGATTAAGGTTCAGCCACTAATCTAACAAGACTAACATTGAAGTCGAACCAACCCAAGACATGGGTTTTGCTGATAGGAGGAGAATGGGCTTCCTTGGAGAGTTCCAGCTTACGTTTTACATAAAAACCCAGAAAGGGAAGAGCAAGAAGAATTCAAGAGGGAGAATAATCTCTACCAAAAATCCACCTCAGTCCCCACTGCTAAGTTTTAAATATCCTTAGGTAGCAACCTTCAGAACTGCAAGCATCTCTCTTCTCCATGCAAAGGAAACTGTACTTAGCCTTGTAGTATCTGTGTAGGAATTATGTGGCCCAACACATGTTATTATTTTACTTGCACATTCACATTGGACATTTGTAAGGTTATTTTGATTATATGTGGCATTTATTGTTTATGATGATTTATGTGGTTATTTGGTCCATTGGATTGTTTGAACTGATTTTATGGTTGATCATCTGGTTTAACCACATTGTAGTCCTTGACTTGACCGCATCCATCATAATGTATTATTGTTTAAATATACATTATTGGACTATGATGGGTTTGAGGGGTGCAAGTTAAAATTGCTCAGACTATGGGAGATATGAGGACTATCTCTCTATGGTTAGTACACTTTGAATCTGTGGAGTCCATCCATGAAAAGATTATGTGTACGTTGAGTGTTGATCTTAGTGACTAGTGCTCCATTGCCAGTGACTTGACAATTGCGAAAGTGTACGCGTACCTACAGACTGCTTTTTGAAAGGATTTATTGATAAAATGGTTTTGCAAATTTGTTTTTATTTATTAGTAAAAACTTATTTATTTTCTTCTCTATTTGTTGCAAAACCAATTTGTTTTGTTTTATTAATGGCAGTTCTATAATTTGTTCCCTAATTCTTTTGGGGCTTTCTAGTAATTGTCAAGATAAGCCTTAAGGGTATTCTGGATATGAGCATTAGTGGGCTAGCATCTCACTTAGGGTGGACTTTATGGCTGGTCATCTCCACCCTAGAGATATATAAATCTCAAGGTCACACATGCAAAGGGAGAAGAATTATTTTCAGAAGCTCAAAATACCTTGTAATGGTATACCTGTCCAGCTGGGGTGAGCACCCTGATTGCTTGTGAGATCCTTAGCATCGAACGTGTTTCTTCTTGTGATTTAATCTTCAAGTCTCATCCTTCATTTTTGCTACGGTGGTGCTAGATCTTCTTTTTCATTTTATATCTTCTCTACAAGGTTGGATTTATCTTCGAAGAGGTATGTTAATTCTATCATGAGTTTGTCAAATAATATTTATTATTTTGTAGATTAATTCTTCTTGATTATATCTTTTAGCTATTTTTTATAATAATCTGTTCTGGGGTCTCTCCTCTTGCAGGAGCTCCATGAACCCATTTCACCAGATCAATCCCTTCACCAAAGGCCTCATCAACTGGTAATCGGGTTGTAAGGATCTCAAGTAGCACAACTCCATAGCTATAAACATTTCCTGGTGTTGTGACTTGCACTGTATATGCATATATATTCTGATTCAGAAATTAAAATAAATAAATAAAAGTCTGATGGAAAAGAAGTGAGCTATATATGTGCAATAAGTATACAATATTACTCCAGAATGACAAATCAGATATTAAGGAAAATTCTCCAAAAGTACGGCATAAAATTTATTTTTAAAAGAAATGATGGAATTGTGAAAGTATTGGATTATTTGAGTACCTAGAGGAATGTAACCAAATGAACCTGCCACTGCGTTGATACTTGCAGTGCCCCTTGATGGATCCAAGAGTTTAGATATCTAAATCTCCCCAACCACAGGCTTTGAATTGGCATTTAAAAGGATGTTACCTGAAGAGATATCAAGATGGATAATCGCTACATGATGAAGGAAATCCAACCCTTCTGCTACTCCGATGGCAATGGAGAGCCTTGTACGCCAGTCAGGTACATAATCAATCTTCATGGTTGAGTTATGAAGAAGCTGAGCCAATGTTCCATTGGGAAAATAATCATGCAGCAAGAGAACATGATCTTCATAAATTATGAATCCAACTACGAGATGTAACTAAAACTGTACAGAGCATTGTTAAAATGCATACCAGAAATCTCCAATTTGAAGGGGAATGCGGGCAGAAGAGTGGAGATGGAGAGGAAGAAGAAGATAACCCTCAAAAGAAAAAACACCAGAACAATTTGGGATCAACAACGCGATTAATTAGAGAAACAAATTCGAAAGCAAAAAAAAAAAAACAAAACAAACAGAGATCTTGAGAAACTTACCCGAAATTCATTAGAACAGAGAACAGCATTAAGAATATATAAAATAAGTGGATGACTTGTCTTCTATAACAAGCTACCTTAAACCAATTTCTTTTCCACACCATAATGTTTGAGGTGTTTGCTTGAGATATAATGCTGACAGATTTCTTGATGACCTCTTAGCCATGTTTGGTGTAGTTAGGAAGTGTTTCTTAGCTTCTAAGAAGCCTGCAGATGGGATTATTGCCCGAATATTTCCCAATTTGTTCTCATCGTCTGGTGAGGTGACATTACTTATTTCTTTTTTTTCTGCTCTTGAATACAGTTCTTGATCTACTCAAAAATGTAGAGGTGCAAACTATTATTGGACCTCAACGATCTGCAGAAGCAGAGTTTGTGATAGATCTTGGTGACAAAGCTCAAGTGCCTATAGTATCTTTTTCCATAACTAGTCCATCTCTTGCACATAGAAGTCCTTATTTTGTTAGAACAGCTCAAAGTGACTCTTGTCAAATTAAAGCTATTACTACAATAATTCAAGCCTTTCAGTGGAGGGAAGTAGTTCCAGTATTTGAAGATACCGAATATGGAAATGGATTTGTACCATACTTGATTGATGCCTTGCAGCAGGTAGATGTCAAAGTTAAATATCGGATAAGTATTTCAATTACAGAAACAGATGATCAGATTCTGGAAGAGCTGTACAAATTGATGACCATGGAAAACAGGGTTTTTGTGGTGCACATGACAGCAAGAAACTCTCTTGTTTCTTGCTTTTTCTTAAAGGCAAAAGAAGCAGGAATGATGAGTGAAGGGTATGTGTGGATTGTTACTGCTGCAACCATGGATCTCTTGGATTCTTTTGATAGAGATGTCATTGAAGCAATGCAAGGTGTCTTGGGAGTAAAGCTTTTATTCCAAGATCAGAGAGGCTTGATAATTTCTCGTCTAGATAGAAGAAGGCATTTCTTCAACAGAATCCTCACTTAGAAGGAGCTGATCAGATGGATGCAACATAATATCATAACTTCTCCTATCTTGATCTTTGGAATGTAAAATGGAAATGTTAGATGTGCATAATTTTGTAAATGTTCAACCTTATTGTTTTTCCCTTGGAAGATTAATCTGGGATATACATACATTACAACTAACGAGTTTATAAATTATGTGTAGCAAATCTTGTTTATGATTCAAAATTTTCCATTCTTTAAGGCTGTGATAGTAGGTGGGATCCAGATAATCCAAGATCATAATAACCAACATAAACATTTTTTTTATTCAAAGTTACTGCTTTAAAATATAGGTGTTATGATTTAAATGTCTGGGTATGACCTAAATTTAGAAATGCATACTTTCTAACTATCATGATTTATGCATTCCTTTTTTAATCCAAGTTTTCTCTGTTTGGGTATTACCAGAAGCAGCCATCAAATTTCTTTCAAATGAAAACTGAGTGCCCTTTGGTGGTTGCAAGGAAAATTAAAGGAGAGCTAAATGAAAGTTATCCAAAGAAATATAATTAGGTCATTGAGTTCAGTGTTTATATTATTTTGTTTTGCATACAAATATTTTGGATTTTGAAAGTGTAAAATAAAAATTACAGTTAGAAATATCAAACTAGATATAAATATGGTAAGAAATTTGAAGATTTTCAAATTTCTCTTACTCCTCTTTTTATTTTTATTTTTTATTTTTATTTTATTTATTTTATTATTATTATTTTTTAAATACGTTAATATAAGAGCAAATTTCTATTGCTTTCCTATACTGAGCCTCTATTTACTAAATTTTCCCTATTCAAACTTTCATATCTCATACTTAGCCTTTTAGTAGCGCTCACACACAATCAAAAAAATTGTTAGTGCAACTTGGAAAGTTGATGGATTAGGTTATTATAAGTAAATAAGATTGATGCATTGGATTGAATTAGTTGCGTTTGTGGATTAAAACCCAAGAAAAAAAACCATTTTAATGCCAGAGGATCAAATATCTTACTAGTGACATCACTTTCACCAACACTTACTAACAACCATGGGTTCAAAAAGCTTATAGGATGAACTCGTTAACAACTGTACTGAGTTGGAAGTTGGAACATATAATTGGGTGAAAATAGGTTTAATGTTTAATTACTGATATTTAATCTTGACCAAAAATGTGTCTCAATAATTTCATGGTTGATGTATTGAATTTTGTAAAATTTTGTTATACTCTTTGGTTAATCAAATAAAATAACAAAGCAGATTCACTTTCAGAATCACGATAACCAAACACTATTTCAGACAGATTCACTTTCAGAATCAGGGTAACCAAATGCTGATTCTGATAGATTCACTTGCCAGAATCAGGGTAACCAAACACGATTTTTGTTAGGAATATGACTCTATAGAACCTAATTCCACAGACTCATGATTCCCTAGAAACATGATTCTGAACCCGATTCAACAGAATTGCGGAACCAAACGCCACCTAAGGTGGCTCTGGACTGGAGCTTCTCCTTCTTCTCTCGCTTCTCCTTCAAATTTGTGTATTTTATTGAGTGATTTGTTGGTTCAGAAGGTACGCTTCGATGATGAGGAGTGTGAATGTGGAGAAGTCTTGGTCGTTCCATATAGACAATAAGGAGAAGATGAAGAAAGAGGAACTCGCAGCGAAGCTTCCGTCGATGAAATGCCCGAAATATCGGTGGTGGAGGGATGAGATGGAGACCATGAGGTCTAAATCATCTAATTCTTCTGCTAACAAGTCTATAGAAACAAGATGGTGATGACGAACTGACGAAGGTAAAGTCGAAGATGAGGAAGAGAAGATCTATTATGGAGATCTTTGTTGCTTCTCCACAAATTGAAACTGCTAGATCTCAGTCAAGACCGTGCACATAAAACGGTGAGTTATTTCAGTCAAGACCGTGCACAACACCGGTGGTGGTTCCTGAGTGAGAGTGAGATGAAGACGATGAGAGAAATAGAATGAGAGATTGAGAGATGAGAGAAGACACTGAAGAGTGACTCAAGAGTGGAAAGTGAAGACACAAGACAGTGAATGAGAGATTGGGAAAGAATCGTAGGTAGGGAAAACTAAATGGAGGAACAAAATTACATATTAACCATGAATTCAGTACGATACCGGTCTGTACCGCCCGTATGTGCAGCTGAATCTGGTACCGGACCGAACTGAATTTTCAAATTGGGTTTCGGTCCGTACCGTATGAATTAGGATCGTTGGTTTAGTTTAATTAATTAGTTAACAAAATTGAATCATTCCACTCTCGCATTACTATTAAGAAGTTGAATTATAGGTGGCATATCTCCCTGAGATCGACCCATTAGCTACACGATACTGTACACTTGTGGTTATTTTATTTTGCAAACAAGTTTTTGGCGCCGTTGCCGGGGAGATATTTGTTCATCTTATTTTTCCCATTCTTAGGTAAATCGAAGTGTTTAAAAAAAAAATCAAAGATATTACTCTTAACTTGAGTAGAAACAAAAACGTATAGTAGTCCGTACCCCACTCAAACCTATACAACCCTCAGATATGCCCTACGTGATATCGATTGTTTTGGTGGGGAAACCATTATTCCTTTGAACGAGTATTTACGATGACCATGGGAGACATACTTCTAGCTAAGAGTCTTAGGGATAGATTTTACCCAACTCGGTCTGCACAACCCTCATGTATACGTTTACCTGACGTAAGGGGTAACAACTTTGAACTTAAACCTAGTTATCTGTCTATGTTACCCCAATTTCATGGGTTGTTTGATCAAGATGCATATATGTTTCTTAGGGAGTTCGAGGAGGTTTGTGTCCTTATGAATGTATAACAACTCACTGATGATGCCGTAAGACTACGGTTTATTACCTTTGCATTAAAGGACCAAGCCAAAAAGTGGCTTTATAGCCTACCTTTGAATAGCATTACCACATGGGAACAATTCATTATCCTATTTTTGAAGAAAAATTTTCCTTTTTCTAAGACGAATAAAATAAGAAATGACATTCTTCAATTTCGTCAAAAACCCAATGAGTCTTTTGGTAAGGTAATGGAGAGGTTCCAAAGCCTCCTCCAAGAATGCCCTCATCATGGTTTAGAATTGTGGCATTTATGCCAAATAATTTATGAGGGTATTGATTATCAAACTAAGCAACTTTTGGAATCTATGTGCCTCACAGGATTTATATAGTTCACTGATGATTCCAAAGCTTGGGAATTTCTTTTAGACCTAGCAAATAGAGCTAGAGAATGGGAGTCAACCCAAGAATCTGAAAGGACCAGTAGGGGATATTTTGTGGATAGCCAAGTTCATAAGGATGCACAAATAGATAGTCTTTTGAAAAAGCTAGAGACTTTGGTAGTAAAAGTTGTACCCCCACAACCAAATCAATCACATTTTTTTTTTTTTTTATTTTTGATACGAAAGAGAAAAACTATATTAGCTAACAACAATTACACATAACATATACAGGATCATTAGCCGCAGTGTTTCCTAAGGAAGATTTTAGAGCAATACTAGTGATCCATTGTTGGATCATAGGAGAAGGAAAGTCACCGAACTTCGTCTTTGTGCTCTAGTAGCCAAGTCCATTAATTTATCTATTACATTTAACGTCCAAAATGATGAAGATGGTTTGGGTAGGAAGTCCTTAAGAGGCCTATGGTTACTCCAGACTTCATTTACTTGTAATCCCATAGTGTGCATAGCATTAAGTCCATTGTGCAAACCAACTAGAGTTGCCTTCAACGAATCTTCAATATATATTCTTCCAAAATTGACAGACTTTATATGTCCATCTACTGCAACTCCCATGCTCCAACCTGCCACTTTTACCCGTTTGTTAAGAATCCCTGCACACATTAAGACAACATTAGTATTCACTGGTATGAAATAACATACATTTCTTATCATATGTGTGGCCAGCAACTCATCATCTATTGGTTCTACATGTGTTTCCTCCAGCTGACCAACAAGTCTTGATTGGAGTTTGAGAGAAGTGACCCAAGCATTAATATGACCCAGTACTGACAATGGATCCAGATTACTATTTGAAAACACCTTCCGATTCCTTTCTTGCCATATACAATAGCACGTGATTATTAAGACAGAGAAAGTCCATATAGCCGATTGCCTATCCATTTGGTTTCAGATGTTTTGACACATCCTTAACAGTGATGTGTCATTCCATCTTTCTGTTCTTAGTCCCAACGGGCCAGCTGCATGGATTCTCTTTGCCCAATCGCAAGAAATCAGAAGATGCCAGGTGGTCTCTCTTTCTTTGCCACATAACACACAATGTGGTTGACTATGGATCCATTGTGCAATTGTATCTCCTACCGGTAACCCATCATTCAGTGTACGCCAAAAGAAAATTGTAAATCTAGGATGAATAGGCAATTTCCACATGAACTTCCACCACCCAACCGTGTGATCATCCAGTGGTGTTGATCTAGATTCAACAATTGCCCAAAGAGCTAATTTAACCGAGAAAT